>NW_007249923.1:18749-26667 GCF_000164805.1 Carlito syrichta | reverse complement strand
ACTGCAGAGACCCCCTCCCGCCCCCGCCCTGTCACCGGCGCCGTAGGACTCTTCCCGCAAGAAGCCAGCCCTTTTCCTTTGCAAAGTGCTCCCTCATTACTGCAGAAAACCACCCCCATCCCCGCAGGTACCTTTAAGTTCTCGCGACCACTTCAATGACCACTCACTCTAAGCGAGGTTTCCCCATCGCCGCAGCGACTTCCCCCACCCCAGAGCAGCCAGCCCTGCCGTCACTGCAGTGCCTTCGCCCCACTTTTGCTGGGGGTGGGGAGATGTGCAGGACGGCCCCCCGGGGCTGTATCCTCCTGGTCCCTTCAGTCATTGTGGGCCTGGGGAGCGAAGCCTCCAGTCTGAAGAGGCTTCTCATGGCTGCAGACTTCCCCTGCCACAGCAGTGACCCCCACCTGTCACTGCAGCATCCCAGGAGAAAACACACGTGCCTGTAAAACAGGTCCCTTGTTATTGTCAGTTTTCATGTGCCTGACAGTGTTATGCCGCAAAAGATTAGGAACTCCTGTGAAACCTTTCCCAGGACCCCTGGGGTTGGAGGATGGTCTGGGAGCCCTAGGGAAGTGAAGGGAGATGACCATGTTTGGGGGTCACCCATGCAAGCTTTCTTACAGATGCCACACTCAGATCCTGCAAAGAGGGCTGTGGGGCAGCCACTAGGGACCCGGTTTTCAAGCCTGACCCAGGGTTCTCACCCCTCCCATTAACTCTAGCCTCCTGATTCTAAGCAGCATCACCAGTCATCACCCCGGAGGGGATGTCCTGCCTTCTTGAGCATCTGAGTCCTCCAACCCCAACCCTCTCCCTTGCTCCAACCACTTAGCCTGATCAAGACAGCTTGGCCTTTCCCCAGGGAACTTCACGGATGGAAATGCACAAGAACAATGCAGGGAGCACAGCCACAGTCACGTGAATCCAGCCCACAGGGAGCTCCAGCTGCATCCCTCCTGTTTCCTCCATACCACCTGGGCCATGATTGATCCCTCTCCTCCTTTCCCTGTTGAGCCCACTCTCAGCTTCATTGTGAACGAGGGTTGCTCTTATAGACCTGGGGAGAAATAGTGGATGAACTGATGGTCCCTCCAGGCGATCCAGGTCTCCAGGAAGGACAGGTCTGGCCCTGAGGGCCCCCAAAATGTCAGGCAGTGGCCACCTCCCCATAGGTTCCTTGTGTTCTGCCCCTTCTGCAAATGAACCAAGAGCGCTCAGGCCAAACGTGAGGCTGCAGGGAGCAGTCATTAGAAGGAGGCTGGTATCTTTTTCATAGAGTGATTTGAGTTCTTCAGGGTATATTCCCAGTAAGGGGATTGCGGGGTCATATGGAAGGTTGATTATTAGAGCTTTTAGGAATTGCTACACTGATTTCCACAGAGGCTGCACTAGTTTACACTCCCACCAACAGTGTAGAAGTGTTCCCTTTTCACCACATCCTCTCCACAAAATCATGAATTTCGCAGCAACCTAGATGGAACTGGAATTTATGATACTGAGTGATCTCTCACAGAAACAAAAATCTGAGTATCACATGTTCTCACTCATAAGTGGTCCTTGAACAATTATCATAATACTATAAGAAAAAGATTGACAGTGGCTGGAAACTATGGGGAGTGGCAGGGAGGAGAAGGGAGCTGGAATTAACGGTAGTCGATATCTGTCTGGGGACGGGGTGGTGGGGGGGCCCACACCTCATCAACAAGGGTACCTGCACAATGCATATTTGTATACCTAACCCTTAACTATACCCCACAATTTAAAAAATTTTAAAAATGTTAAAAAAAAAAAAAAAAAAGAAGAAGAAGAAGGAGCCTGGGCATGGTGGCTAATACCTGTAATCCCAACTCTTGGGGAGGCCGACATAGCAAGTGAGACCTTGTCTCTAAAAAAAGGAAAAAAATCAACCAGGTGCAGTGGCTCAAGCCTGTAATCCCAGCACTTTGGAAGGCCGGGGTGAGAGGATTGCCTGAGACCAGGGGGTTCAAGACCAGCCTGGAAAACTCGGTGACACTTCATCTCTACAATAAACAAAAAAATTAGCTGGTCATGGTGGTGTGTGCCTGTCTTCCAGCTACTTGGAAGGCTGAGGTGGAAGGATTGCCTGAGCCCAGCAGGTCATGAGAGGCATGCCACTTCACTCCAGCCTGAGCGACAGAGTGAGACCTCAACAAAAAAAAAAAAATTAGCCAGGTGTGGTGGTACACACCCGTGATCCCAGCTACCAGGCTGAGGCAGAAGGATCGCCTGAACCCAGGAGGTCGAGGCTGTGGTGAGCCGTGATTGTATCTCAGACTCATACACATGGAAAAAGAGGTCTTGAGGCGGGCTTGTCTTTGGTCCTGAGGTGGGCTTGGATGAAAGACAGTCTCCTAGGAAAATAGTGTCCCTCTCAGAGCCCAGACCCACACACATGAGCAGAAACCAAGCTTTGCTGGGTAGCTGGGCCAACCCTGAGATCCTGCTAGGAAGGTTGTTCTAGCTGAGACAAACCAAGGGAGAGACAGGTCAGCAGCTCTCAGAAAAGAAGTGCAGAACGTCCTGCAGGATGGAGGTGGTAGGGAAGTGCTGGCTGCCAGGACCTGGAGGCAGAAAGAAGGGTTGCTGAAGTCCAGCTGCAAGACTCTCTGGTGGTGGGGTGGCAGCATGGCAACCAAGGACAGGAGAGGACAGCACAGAAACCAGATTCCAGAAATCAGAATTCAGGGTCCAAAAACCAGATTCCAGGAGGTGGAGGAGATCAGAAGCTGAACTGAGGGAAAGCGTGGGGCTTGGGTAGTCTGCTAAGTACTAGGCACAGGGGAGGGGTGGGGGATATTGAACTGAAAAGGCATCCTGTGCCTGAAGAGGGCAGAAAAGCACAGTTACTGTAGATTAAGATAAGTGCTGTATTACAAAAGAGTGATGGATGTTACAAGCTTTTAACAGGGAGCTGTAGGGAGAGGCATCTAACCTGGGGGAGGGGAGCATTGTGCACAAGCTGAGTCCTAAGTGGGAGTTAAGCAGTGAAGGGGAAAGTGTTTCAGGCCCAGGAATCAGCTTGTCAAAAAATGAGAGGGCCAGGTGTGGTGGCTCACACCTGTAATCTCAGCACTTTGAGAAGCCGAGGTGAGAGAATTGCTTGAGCCCTGGAAAGCTCTGTTTCCTCTGGAAACACCCTCACAGACACACCAGGAGTAATGCGTTCCCACTTCTCTGGGTCTTCCTTTTTACTTTTTTTTTTTCCCCAAACGTAGTCAGGCTTCTGAATAGGTCCTTCTTAACTTAGTCAAGCTAACACCTAAGATTAAGCATCGCAGTGGGCCTCATCAAGTCAGTTGAAGGCCTGGTTTGAACAAAAAGATGGACCTCCCTGAGCAAGAGAGGATTCTCCAGAAGACTGCCTTCAATACACCATCAGACCTCCTGGGTCTTGAGCCTGCCAGTCCACACTGTGGATCTGGACCTGCTAACCTCCATAGTCACATAAGCCAATTCCTTATTCCATATATATGTGTACACACACACACTGTTGGTTCTGTTTTCTCTGGAGAACCGTGAATAAAACACCACCTTACCAAAATGCTCAACGTTAACACCACCAGTAATAAATAGTAACTGATGTGTACATCCTCCTAGTGAGACATAGTAAGATTACAGCGTCACTTATGTGGTGTTCCTGCCAAAGGTGTGTATCCTGAATCTATTCATGAGGACACAACAGATAAATGCAAACTGAGAGACATCCTACAAAATGGCTGGCCAGTACCCCTCAAAATTGTCAGAATTGACTGGACACTGTGGCTCACGCCTGTAATCCCAGCACTTTGGAAGGCCGAGGCAAGAGGATTGCCAGAGCCCACGGGTTTGAGACCAGCTTTGGCAACATGGCAAGACCTCATCTCTACAATAAATCAAAAATTAGCTGGGGGTGGTAGCGCATACCTGTAGTTCCAGCTACTTGGAAGGCTGAAGTGGCAGGATAACCTGAGCCCAGCAGGTTGAGGCTGCAGCGGCCATGAGCAGCAAGCCACTACATTCCACCCTGGGCGACAGAGTGAGACTGACTCAAAAAAAGAAAAGAAAAGAAAAGAATAAAAGCTGTCAGTATCAAAAAACACAAAAGGAACAGGCAAGTCAGTGAACTGAGTGGGGAAGATCCACCCTCAATATCAGTGGGCACCATCGAATTGGCTGGGCGCCCAGACAGAAGGAGAAAGGACAGAGAAGGATATTTTTTCTCCCTTTCCTGGAGCTGGAACACTCTCTTCCTCCTGCCCTTGGACTTCAGAGCTCCAGGCGCTCCAACCTTGGGGATTCAGGACTAGCACCAGAGGCTCCTCGGGTTCTCAGGTTTTCGGTGGCCTCAGACTGAAAGTTATCCCATGGGCTTCCCTGGTCTTAGGGCTTGGACTAAGCCACACTGCCACATCCCAGGGTATCCAGCTTGCTGCCGGCCTGTTGCAGGACTTCTCAGATTCCATAGGCACGTGAACCAATTCTCTTGATAAATCCCCTCCCCATATCTCTATCTACTTATTATCTGTCTGTCTGTCTGCCTATCTATCTCTACCTAATCATCTTCTATTGATTTTGTCTCTCTGGAAAACCTTAATTCACCCACATTCTGGAGAGCAATCTGCTTACTCAAAAATTCACCAATTTAAGTATTCATCTCATCCAAAACACTCTCTAAATTGACACATAAAATTAACCATCATAAGCCTGGCTCGGTGTCTCACCCTGTAATCCCACGCCTTTGGGAGGCTGAGGTGAGTGGATTGCCTGAGCCCACGGGTTCGAGACCCGCCTGGGCAGCGAGACCTCATCTCTACAATAAATCAAAAAATCAGCCGGGCATGGTAGCGCACGCCTGTAATTCTGGCTACTCGGAAGGCTGAGGCGGAAGGATCGCCGGAGCCCAGCAGGCGAGGCTGCGGTGGCCGAGAGCGGCTACTGTACTCCAGTCTGGGTGACAGAGTGAGACTCCAACTCAAAAAAAAAAAAGAAAAATTAACCATCACGAGTGGTGTCTGCAGATTTCCCCACTGTAATGTTACTATTTTTCTTTTTATAATTAAATAGGTACATTTGTAGGGAAATAGCTTGACTGTACTACCCTGATCTTTATTAAAATTTCACCCACAAGTTTTAGCATCCCTTAATGACCTAAATAATATTTTACATCAGTTTTATTGAGGTATAATTTATACACAGTAAAATTCACCATTTTTTATTGTGGTAAAATACATATAACATAAAATTTGTCATCAATGATATCGAGCACAGTCACAATATTGTGAATCCACTCACCACTTTCTAGTTCCAGAGCATTTTCATCACCCCAAAAGGAAACTCTGTTCTCATTAAGCAGTCATTTCCCATCCCCCTCCTCCCAGTCCCAACAAGTCACTAATGCCACTAATCTGCTTTATGTCTCTATAAGTTTGCCTATTCTGGATATTTCATATAAATGGAATCATCTGGAGGTTCTGCAAGGTGGGCCGGCATCCACTGTCACCTCAGTCTGGGGCTGCAGGGATGGCGACTTTTCCCATGGTTGGTCAGAAACCTTTGCCTTTGGTTTGAAAAGTAAGAATGGTTAACTTGAATGTCAGAAGATGTTTGAGAAGCAAAAGGATGCCAAAGAAAAACCACAGGTTTGAAGAAGTGGAGGACAACTCATGAGAAGACAAGTATTTTAATGTAAAATTAGTCGTATTGATTTTTAAAAACAATCTTGTGAATATAGATATGCCTGCTATGCAGATGTGAAACTGAAACTCAGAAATTTCAGCAACATACCCAAGTTCAAAAAGCTATTTAGGACTAGGTTTATCTGAAGACCATATTCTTTTTTTTTTTGAGGCTATAGTCCCAGCAACTTAGGAGGCTGAGGCAGAAGGATTGCCTGAGCCCAGGAGGTGGAGCCTGCAGTAAGCCATGATTGTGCCATTGCACTCCAGCCTGGGTGAAAGAGTAAGACCCCGACAACAACAACAAAAATTTTAAATTGAGATTTGAAGGATGAATAACAATCAACCAGGCAAATAAGAAGGGGGAGAAGTTTTCAATAGAAAGATCTGGATGTGCAGAGGCCATGAGTTGGCAGAAAGCTTGGAGACGTGCAAGGAATGAAGGAATGCTCATGTGAAAGCAAAGAGAGGGGGAGGCCTGACAGTCTGGAGAGTTCGGTAGTCACTGGTTTATTCTGGGCTTTAGAGCCTTACAAATACTTTCTTTCTTTTCTTTCTTTTTTTATTTTCATTTTTTTGAGTCGGAGTCTCACTCTGTCGCCCAGACTGGAGTGCAGTGTCCGCTCCCGGCCACCGCAGCCTCGACCTGCTGGGCTCCGGCGAGCCTTCCGCCTCAGCCTTCCAAGTAGCTGGAACTACAGGCACGTGCTACCACACCCGGCTAAATTTTTAAAATTTTATTGTAGAGATGGGGTCTCGCCAAGTTGCCCAGGTGGGTCTTGAACCCGCGGGCTCAGGCAATTCACTCGCCTTGGCCTCCCAAAGCATGGGATTACAGACTGAGCCATAGAGCCCGGCCTTTTCTTTATTATTATTATTATTTTATTTAGCACGACTAGCTAGTAGCTTTATTAAGCACAGAAGTATCCACTCTCAGGAGGGGAGAGTGGGCAGAAACAACCCTACAAATATTTTCACATTTACTTGAAAACTAGTGAAAAGTCATTAGAGGGATTTTAAGATAGGGAATGATGTGCTAAGAGTTTAATCCAATTTAATTAATTAGTTTTAAAATATATCTATATTTTAAAATTGTGGTAACATACACATAATGTAAAATTTGCCACACTGGCAAATGAAAAAACAAAAAGAAACCTCTAAATTAATTAATTAATTAAGTTGGAGTCTCACTGTTTCACCCAGGCTGGAGTGCAGTGACATGCTTATGACCACCGCAGGCCCGACCTGCTGGGCTCAGGCAATCCTTCCACCTCAGCCTTCCAAGTAACTGGAACTACAGGCACACACCACCACTCCCGGCTAATTTTTTGGTTTACTGTAGAGATGAGGTCTTGCCAAGTTACCCAGGCTGGTCTCAAAGCCCTGGGCTCAGGCAATCCTCTCGCCTCTGCCTCCCAAAGTGCTGGGAATACAAGCGTGAGCCACCGTGCCCAGCAAAATAGCAGAATTTAAAAAGAATAACTAGCCTGGCTTGGTGTCTCACCACGTAATCCCGCGCTTTGGGAAACTGAGGTGAGTGGATTGCCTGAGCCCGCGGGTTCGAGACCCGCCTGGGCAACTTGGTGAGACCTCATCTCTACAATAAATCAAAAATTAGCCAGGCATGGTAGCACGCGCCTATAGTTCCAGCACTTGGAAGGCTGAGGCGGAAGGATCACCGGAGCCCAGCAGGTCGAGGCTGAGGTGGCTGGGAGCGGCCACTGCACTCCAGTCTGGGCGACAGAAGTGAGACTCCAACTCAAAAACAAAAAACAAAAACAAACAAACAAAAAAAGAATAACTTTGGGAGGTCTGTTTCAAGAGTCTGATTGAAGCTGTGGCGTGCAAGTGTCTGTCACAGGAACTGAATGCCTTTCCGCTTCAGAGTCTTGCTGCGGGAGTCATATAGTGAAGACAATGTCTGGGCCAGTTGCAGTGGCTCATGCCTATAATCCCAGCACTTTGGGAGGCCAAGGTGGGAGGATTGCTTGAACCCAATAGTTCGTGATCAGCCTGGGCAACATAGCAAAAGCTTGTCTTTACACACACAAAAAAATTTAAAAAATTAGCCGGGTCTGGTGGCGCACTCCTGTAGTCCCAGCTACTGGGGATGCTAAGGTGAACAAATTTCCCAAGCCCAGGAGGGTGAGTTTGCTGTGAGCCGTGATCACCATGATCATGTCAGTGAACTTCAGCCTGGGCAAGGGTGAGACACTGACTCAAAAAAAAAAAAAAAAAAAAAA
>NW_007249923.1:13549-18565 GCF_000164805.1 Carlito syrichta | reverse complement strand
AAAAAAAGAAGACAATGTCTGGCAGCTTCTTACTTTGTAACTGCTGGCCACCATGATAATCCAGTTCAGACCTCATGCTGCTGTTGATGTCGATGAGAACGTGGCTATTGGATATATGAGATTTATTAGGCTTCATGACATAAGACAAGAAGTTAGAATGAAGAGCTTCTTCACTGATGTCTATAAGTTACTTACAAAGTTTCCAATGAGTCCATTTTATGAACCCAGTTATCCTATTCAATCAAGTACATTTGACAGAAAAGTTCAGTTTCTTGGGAAGTTTTTTTTTCTTGAGTTGGAGTCTTACTCTGTTGCCCAGGCCGGAGTGCAGTGGCACCCTCATGGCCACTGCTGCCTTGACCTACTGGGCTCAGGTGGTCTTTCCACATCAGTCTTCCAAGTAGCTGGAACTACAGGCACGCATCACCACGCCTGGCTAGTTTTGGATTTATTGTAGAGATGAGGTTTCACCAAGTTGCCCAGGTTGGTCTCGAACCCACGGGCTCAGTCAATCCTCTCACTTTGGCCTCCCAAAGTGCTGGGATTATAGGTATGAGCCACCACTCCCGGCTGGAAGAAACATCTTTTAAGCTTATTGCGGAGAAAATCTGAAGTAAATGATGTCGCCACAATGGGGTATACTCTGGAATGTGTACATTGTAAATAACTTGTTAAATAGCCTAGAATGCTTTTAATTGAATTTCAATTTATCTACACCTAATGAAATTCCTTTTATATTTAAAAATAGTACATTCTGCTTCATGTCATTTATCAACGGATCAATATTTGCTTGTGAGCAGGGTTATTTATAAAGAGTTCTTCATCAATACTCTTGAAATATTTTTATTTTAAAAATTGAGAATGGCTGGTGTGGTGGCTCACACTTGTAATTCCAGCACTTTGGGAGGCAGAGGCAAGAGGATTACCTCAGCCCAGAGGTTCAAGACCAACCTGGACAACATGGTGAGACCTCATCTCTACAAAAAAAAAAAAAAAATTAGCCGGGCCTGTAGTTCCAGCTACTTGGAAGGCTGAGGTGGAAGGATCACCTGAGCCCAGCAGGTCGAGGCTGTGGTGACTGTGAGCATGCCACTGCACTCCAACCTGGGCGAAACAGTGAGACTCTGACTCAAAAAAAAAAAAAAAAAAGAAATTGAGAATAAGCTTTTGACTTCCCTAATTCACATAGCTTGATAATGAGTGACAATCCAAAAACATGTCATAGTCAAGATTTGGTAGACAGATTTAAAACTAAAGATCAGCTGGGCTCGGTGACTCAAACTATAATCCTACGCTTTGGGAGGCCGTGGTGAGTGGATTACCTGAGCCTGCGGGTTCGTGACCTACCTGGGCAACTTGGCAAGACCTCACCTCTACGATAAATCAAAAAATTAGCCGGGCATGGTAGCGCACGCTTGTAGTTCCAGCTACTTGGAAGGCTGAGACAGAAGGATCGCCAGAACCCAGCAGGTCGAGGCTGCGATGGCCAGGAGCATGCCACTGCACTCTGGTCTGGGAGACAGAGTGAGACTCCAACTCAAAAGAAAAAAAAAGCTAAAAGATTTTGGGTCGGGCGCAGTGGCTCACACCTCTAATCCCAGCACTTTGAGAGACTGAGACAAGAGGATTGCCTGAACTCAGGGATTTGAGACTAGTCTGGGCAACTTGGTGAGACCTTGTCTCTGTAATAAATTAAAAAATTAGCCAGGTTTGGTGGCGCACGCCTGTGATTCCAGCTACTTGGGAGGCTGAGGTAGTAACCCGCCCCCCCCCCCCCAAGAGCTAAAAGATTTTGCTGTAGGGGATGAAATAGATAGCATGTACATTGATTTATTTATACATGTAAAGACATTGTTATAAATTTTTTTTTGAGTCGTGTCTCTCTCTATCACCCAGGCTGGGCTGCAATGACATGCTCATGGCTACTGCAGGCTCAATCTGCAGGGCTCAGGTGATCCTTCTCCTTCAACCTTCCAAGTAGCTAGAACTACAGGCATGCACCACCATATCCAGTTAAGTTTTAAAATTTTACTGTAGAGATGATGTCTCGCCAAGTTGCCCAGGTTGGTCTCAGACTCCTGAGCTCAGGCAATCCTCTTGCCTCTGCCTCCCAAAGTGCTGGAATTACAGGCTGAGCCACCATGCCCAGCCCTGAAGAACTTTTGAACAAGTAATTCTTTTTTTTTTTTTGAGTCGAAATCTCAACTCTGTCTCCCAGGCTGGAGTGCAGTGGCACGCTCATTGGCATCCTAGCATTTACCTACTGGGTTCAGGAGATCCTCTTACCTCAGCCTTCCAGGTAGCTGGAACCACAGAGGTGCACCACCACACCCGGCTAATCTTTTGATTTATTGTAGAGATGAGGTCTCTAAATTGCCCAGACTGGTCTCAAACCTCTGGACTCAGGCAATCCTCTTGCCTCTGGCTCCCAGAGTGCTGGGACTATAGACATGAGCCACCATGCCCGGCTTGACCAAGTAATTCTAAACGTGGTCATGTATCCTTGTGTGAAGTTGCTACCAACATTTTCTACCCTATTTGACTTTTTTTTTTTTTTTTTTTGAGTTAGGGTCTCACTCTGTGGCCCAGACTGGAGTGCAGTGTCCGCTCCCGGCCACCGCAGCCTCGACCTGCTGAGCTCCAGCGATCCTTCCACCTCAGCCTTCCAAGTAGCTGGAACTACAGGCGCGCGCTACCATGCCCGGCTAATTTTTTGATTTATTGTAGAGCTGAGGTCTCACCAAGTTGCCTAGGCAGGTCTCGAACCCGCGGGCTCAGGCAATCCACTCACCTCAGCCTCCCAAAGGTGCAGGATTACAGGCTGAGCCACCGAGCCCGGCTCTATTTGACTTCTTAAAGATGTTTGTCAATAATAATAATAATTTTGAGGACAATACTCATTGGATAACAAAATCTGAACTGACAAGGGTGATTTGCAGTAGTAGTTATCACATTCAGTGTGTGTTCATATGTTTTGCTGCAGAAGTATGAATGTGTCTGATTGCAGAATACTGTTCCACATCCGGCAGAACCAGCAGGGAGTGTTATGTAATATGCAGTACTGCATTCGAGTATTATTGTATTAACTTCCTAAATATTCTGAATTCTGAAAAATATGTGTCCCTATGGGTTTTCTTTTTCTCTTTCTTTCTTTCCTCTCCTTTTTTTTTTTCTCTGAATCAGAGTCTCACTCTGTCACCCAGGCTGGAGTGCGGTACCACGATTATGGCTACTGCGGCCTCAGCCTGCTGGGTTCAGGTGATCCTTCCAAGTAGTTGGAACTATAGGCATATGCTACCATGCTTGGCTAATTTTTTTTCCCTCCTCCTCCCCTTCCTCCCCGCTCCCTCTCTCCCTCCTTTCCTCCCTTTCTTCTTTCCTTTCTCTCTTGACAGGAGCTCACTCTGTCACCCAGGCTGAAGTCAGTGGCATAATCAACTCACTGCAGACTCGAACTATCTCCTAGGTTTAAGCAATTATCCTGCCTTGGCCTCCCAACATGCTGGGATACAGGCAAGAGCTAACACAACCTGCCCAGAGTGGAAATTTTAATATCTGACTGAGTAGATCTAAAGGAAAAAAAGAGCAGAGCACAGTGGCTCACACCTGTAATCCCAGCACATTGGGAGGTGGAGGTAAGAGGACTGCCTGAGCCTACAGTTTGAGGCCAGCCTGGGTAACATGGCGAGAACTCGTCTCTACAATAAATAAAAAAACTAGCTGGACAAAGTGGCCATGCCTTTAGTTCAGCTACTTGGAAAGCTGAGGTGGAAGGATCACCTGAGCCCAGCAGGTAGAGGCTGCGGTGGCCGTGAGAGTACCATTGCACTCCAGCCTGGGCAAAACAGTGAGACTCTGAACAACAACAAAAAAATACAAGGAAGGACATTTTATATTTACAAAAGAACAGTAGAAAAATAAGACATATCTGTCACAAACACATGAATCTAACAAATATATCAAGCAACAGCTAATTGCACAGCAAGAAGAAATAAATTTGGCCAGGCATGGTGATCACACCTATAATCACAGCACTTTGGGAGGCTGAGGTAGGAGATTGCTTGAGTCCAGGAGTTCAATACCAACCTAGGCAACATAACAAGAACTTGTCTCTACAAAATCAAACAATTAGCCAGGTGTGGTGGTGAGCGCCCATAGTCCTAGCTACTTGGGAGACTGAAGCAGAAGGATCACCTGAGCTCAGGAGTCAAGGCTGCCATGAGCCATGATCGTGGGTACTGCACTTCAGCCTGGGCAACAGAGTGATACTCTGACTCAAACAAATAAATAAATAAGCCAAGTGCAGTGGCTCACACCTGTAATCCCAACACTTTGGGAAACCAAAGCAAGAGGATTGTCTGAGTTCAGGGGTTTGAGACCAGCCTGGACAACTTGGTGAGACCTTGTGTCTGTACAATAAATTTTTAAAAATTAGTCAGGCGTGATGGTGGGTGCCTGTGATTCCAGCTACTTGGAAGGCTGAGGTGGAAGGATCACCTGAGTCCAGCAGGTTGAGGCTGCGGTGGCTGTGAGCGTGCCACTGCACTACAGTCTGGGTGACAGAATGAGACTCCAGCAATAAATAAATAGATAGATAAATAAATGTTTTTTTTAAATTTAAAAATTTAGCTCGGCTGGTGGCATGCACTTATTGTCCTACCTACTCAGGATATTGAAGCAGGAGGATCACTTGAGCCCAGGAGGTGAAGGCTACAGTGAGCTATGATTGATTATACCACTGCACTCCAGCCGGGGTGACAGTGTACGACTCCGTCTCTAAGAAAATAAAGAAAAGTAAAAGACTTAAAATATAAATAATTAACTGGTCTTGTTGGTTCACGCCTGTAATCCCAGCACTTTGGGAGGCCAAGGTGAGTGGCTTGCCTGAGTTGACGGGTTCAAGACCAGCCAGGGCAAATTAGTGACACCTCTTCTCTGCAATAAATTTTTTTTTTTTAGTTGGAGTCTCACTCTGTCGCCCAGACTGGAGTGCAGTGGCCGCTCCCATCCACTGCA
>NW_007249923.1:8007-13375 GCF_000164805.1 Carlito syrichta | reverse complement strand
AGTAGCCGGAATTACAGGCATGCGCTACCACGCCCGGCTGATTTTTTGATTTATTGTAGAGATGAGGTCTCACTGCCCAGGCGGGTCTCGAACCCACAGGCTTAGGCAATCCACTCACCTCAGCCTCCCAAAGGCACGGAATTACAGGCTGAGCCACCAAGCCCAGCTTCCTCTGCAATAAATTTAAACAATTAGTCAGGCATGGTAGTGCATGCCTGTAGATCCAGCTACTTGGAAGACTGAAGCAGAAGGATGACCGGAGCCCAGGAGGCTGAGGTTGCAGTGGCCGGGAGCATGCCACTGCACTCCAGCCTGGGCAACAGAGTGAGACTACAACTCAAAAATAAAAAAAATCACTCACTTAAGAGATTGAGAGATCCCAGGATGGAATGAAGAACGTGACAAAAGAATCTGTTTTACAAATGTGTGAAAACCTCACTGAAGAAGAGGAGGGAGGAGAATGGTGCTGACGTAAGTTACGCTGGAAATGTGTAGAGCTGTAAGACTAAAGGCAAAAGAGAGGTGGGAGAATCACTTGAGCCCAGGAGTTCGAGATTACAGTGAGCTGTGATTGTGCCATCACACTCCAGCCTGGGTGACAGAGCAAGACCCTGTCTCTAAAAACAAATAGGCAAGCCGGGCTCGGTGGCTCAGCTGAGGTGAGAGGATTGCCTGAGGCCACACATTCGCGACCAACCTGGGCAACTTGGCAAGACCTCGTCTCTACAATAAATCAAAAAATTAGCTGGGCATGGTGGTGTGTGCCTGTAGTTCCAGCTACTCGTAAGGCTGAGGCAGAAGGATTGCCAGAGCCCAGTAAGTTGAGGCTGTGGTGGCCGGGAGCGGCCACTGCACTCCAGTCTGGGTGACAGAGTGAGACTCCAACTCAAAATAAATAAATAAAAAATAAAAACAAATAGGCTGTGGCAAAGTGGCTCACACCTATAATTCCAGCACTTTGGGAGACCAAGGTGAGAGAATTGCCTGAACTCACAGGTTTGAGACCAGCCTGGGCAACTTGGTGAGATTTCATCTCTACAATAAATCAAAAAATTAGCTGGGCGTGGTGGCGCATCCCTGTAGTTCCAGCTACTTGGAAGGCTGAGGTGGAAGGATCACCTGAGTCCAGCAGGTCGAGGCTGCGGTGGCCATGACAGCCTGGACAACAGAGTGAGACTCTGATTCAAACAACAACAACAACAACAAAAAGAACAGAGACCTATAGAGCCCCTGGCCGATGTATACAATATAAATGAGAACATGACATGAGATAAATGTAGCACCACCATCTCTGAAGAAAGGATAAGTTGTTTAGTAGGTAATGTTGGCCAAAGTGGCTCACTATATGGAGAAAGATGAAAACTATGTCCCTATTCAACAACACATACAAGGGTGAATTCTAGATGGGCTAAAGACCTAAATAAGAAAAATAAAACTATATAATCAACAGAAAAAAAATGTGATGTGGGGAAGGACTCAAGCAAAACTGCTAAAGAACAAATTATTATTACAAAACATTGATAATTTTGATCACATAAAAATTAAATGTTTGCTCTCTACAGGAAGCATCTCAATTACAAAGAGAAAAATAATAATTTACAGCATAGAAACCTGGCAGACACTACCTTAACCAAGTAATCAAAGTTAACATCACCAGTAATGGGAGAAATTGGCATCACATGCCTCTTGATAAGATGCACTGAGACAGCACAGCATCGTTTCTGTGGTGTTCCTGTCAAAAATGCAGCCTGAATCTAATCGAGAAAACACCACACAACCCCAAATTAATAAATGTCCTGTACCCTTCCAAAATGTCAAGGTCATGAAAGATAAGGAAGACTGAAGAACTGTTCCAAGTAAAAACAGACTTAGGAGACACAACAACTAGATGCAATGTGGGATCCTGGATTGAATCCTTAACCAAAAAAATATTTTTTGTACCTTTTTATTTTTTTTGAGTTGGAGTCTCACTCCATTGCCCAGGCTGTAGTGCAGTGGCACACTCATGGCCACCCCAGTATCCACCTGCTGGGCTCCAACGATCCTTCCGCCTCAACCTTCCAAGTAGCTGGAACTACAGGCGCGCACTACCACACCTAGCTAATCTTTTTTATTTATTGTAGAGATGAGGTCTCACCAAGTTGCTCAGGCTGGTCTCAAACCCACAGGCTGAGGCAATCCACTCACCTCAGTCTCCCAAAGTGTTGGAATTACAGACTGAGCCACAGAGCCTGACCCTGTATCTTTTTGTATAAAGGAAATTGGTGGTATAATTGGTTACATTTCAATACACTCTATAGCTTAGATACTGGTACTGTATCAATGTTTATTTCATGAGTTTGATCATTGTACTGTGATTATGTAAGGAAAGTCCTTGTTGTTAGAAAACAACACATTAGGATGTTTAGAAATAAAGAAATATCTGTCTACCACTTCCTCTCCAATGGTTTAGGAAAAAATCAATACACTCACAAACACACTGAGAGAATGCTAAAGCCAGTGAGGTAGAATGTTAACATTTGGGCAATCTGGTTGAAGGAAGGAGAAGAATACTTTGTAATACTTTGCCGCATTTCCCCAAGTCTGAAATTATTTTGAAAGAAAATTTTATAAAAAATTAAGGTTTTCTGCCAAGCATGGTGGCTCATGCCTGTAATCTCAACACTCTGGGAGACAAAGGGGAGAGGACTGCCTGAATCCACGGGTTTGAGACCAGCCTGGGCAAATTGGTGAGACCTTGTCTCTACAATTAATCAAAAAATTAACTGGGTGTAGTGGTGCACACCTGTGGTTCCAGTTCCAGCTACTTGGAAGACTGAGGCAGAAGGATCACCTGAGCCCAGCATGTAGAGGCTGCAGTGGCCAGGAGCATGCCACTGCACTCCAGCCTAGGCAATGGAGTGAGACTCCTACTCAACAAAAAAACTTAAGGATTTCCGTTCAGCGAAGGACATACGGACAGTCAGCAGCTGGCTTAATCAAGGCAGAAGTTTCCATTATATAAATGTACAGATTTGTATATTTCTATGAGTACATGTGAAGTTGAGAAGGATACATGCAAAACTGGTCACAATGGCTTCTTTAGGGAGGAGGGAAGGGAGCTAGAGCCCGGAAGGAGGGGGGATATTAACTTTCTTTGACTATACCACTGCACTCTTCAACTTATTACAGCATTCATGCATTACTTTTTTTTTTTTTTTTTGAGTTGGAGTCTCACTCTGTCGCCCAGACTGGAGTGCAGTGGCCGCTCCCGGCCACCGCAGCCTCAACCTGCTGGGCTCCGGCTATCCTTCTGCCTCAGCCTTCCAAGTAGCCGGAATTACATGCACGTGTTACCACAGCCGGCTAATTTTTGATTTATTGTAGAGATGAAGTCTCGCTGCCCAGGCGGGTCTCAAACCCGCGGGCTCAGGCAATCCACTCACCTCAACCTCCCAAAGGCGCGGGATTACAGGCTGAGCCACCGAGCCCGGCTCATGCATTACTTTTATATTTTTATTTATTTATTTTTTGAGTCACAGTCTCACTCTGCCTTCCAGGTTGAAGTGCAGTGACACGCTCATGGCCACCGCATCTTCTACCTGCTGGGCTCAAGCAATCCTTCCACCTCAGCCTTCCAAGTAGCTGGAGCTACAGGTGCGCTCCACCACACCTGGCTAATTTTTTTGATTTATTGTAGAGGTGAGGTCTTGTCAAGTTGCCCAGGCTGTCTCGAACCCCGTGGGCTCAGGCAATCCTCTCGCCTCTGCCTCCCAAAGTGCTGGGATTACAGGCATGAGTCACTGTGCCTGGACTTCTTTTTTATTTTCAAAAGATTTAAATAAAGGCTGGGCACAGTGGCTCATGCCTATAATCCCAGCACATTGGGAGGCCAAGGTGAGAGAATTGCCTGAGCCCACGGGTTTGAGACCGCCTGGGTAACTTGGTGAGACCTCATCTCTACAATAAATTTTAAAAAATAAGCTGGGCATGAGAGTGCACGCCTGTCATTCTGGCTACTTGGAAGACTGAGGTGAAAGGATTGCCTAAGCCCAGCAGGTTGAGGCTGCAGTGGCCATGAGTGTGCCACTGCACTCCAGCCTGGGCAACAGACAGAATGAGGCTCCAACTAAAAAAAAAAAAAAAAAAAAAGATTTAAATAATTTAACACAATCTCGAGCCCACAGAAAAGTTGAAGTACAGAACAAAGAACTTTCCTCCATGAACCATTTACAAGTAGTCAATCTGATGTCCCATCACCCTTGAGTACTTCAGTGTGTATTTCCTGCAAACAAGAACATTCTCCTGTATAACCAGAGCACAACCTTGAAAATCAGGAAATGAATCATGATGCATCTCGACCATCTAATCCTCAAACCTCACTCTAGTTTTGCCTATTATCTCAATAATATCCTTTATTTAATTGATTTATTTATTTTTGAGTTTTGGTCTCATGCTGTTGCCTAAACTGGAGTGCAGTGGCACGACCGCTGCTCACTGCAGCCTCGACCTCCTGAGCTCAGGCAGTTCTGCATCAGCCTCCTGAACAGCTGGGACTACAGTTACATGTGCCAACACGCTCAGCTAATTTTTTTTTGGTAGAGACGAGGTCTCACTTTTTTGGTTGCTCAGGCTAATGATGTCCTTTAAATTAGAAAAAAAAAATCCAGTACAGATGACATGCTGAATTTTGTTATACTTCTTTCTTTTTGTTTTTTTTTGAGTTGGAGTCTCTCACTCTGCCACCCAGACTGAAGTGCAGTGGCATGGTCATGGCCACCACAGCTGTGATCTGCTGGGCTCAGGCAATCTTTCCACCTCAGCCTTCCAAGCCGCTGGAACTACAGGCACGCACCACCACGCCCGGCTAATTTTTGATTTACTGTAGAGACAAGGTCTCGCCAAGTTGCCCAGGCTGGTCTCAAACCCGTGGGCTAAGGTAATCCTCTCACCACGGCCTCCCACAGTGCTGGGATTATAGGCGTGAGCCACTTCACCCAGCCTTGTTATATTTCTTTAGACTCTTCTTCATTCTGGAGCTGTTCCTCGTTTTCCCTTGCGTTTATGACTTTGACATTTTGAAAGGGTACAGGATATTTATTTTGTAGAAAGTCCCTTGGTTTGGGCTTGTATGATGCGTTCTTGTGCTTAGATTCAGGTTATGCATCTTTGGTGGAACTTCACAGAAGTGGTGCTGTATTCTGATTGCACTCAATCAGGTGTTTCAGGAGGATGATTAGTCCCAGTACTGATCATGTTCACTCTGATTACTTGATAAAGGTGGTGTCTGCCAGGCTTCTTCACTGCAAAGTAGCTCTTTCTATCTTTATAATTTTTTTTTTTTTGAGTTGGAGTCTTACTCTGTCACCCAGACTGGAGTGCAGTGGCT
>NW_007249923.1:6120-7807 GCF_000164805.1 Carlito syrichta | reverse complement strand
TCTACTCACCTCAGCCTCCCAAGGCATGGGATTACAGGCTGAGCCACCGAGCCCGGCTTTCTCTCTTTATAATTAATAAATGTCTGGAGTGGAGATATTTTGAAAATATGTGTCTCTGGCCGGGTGCAGTGGCTCAAGTCTCTAATCCCAGCACTTTGGGAGACCGAAGTGAGAAGACTGCCTGAGTCCGGGGGTTGGAGACCAGCCTGGGTGACTTGGTGAGACCGCGTGTCTACAGTAAATTAAAAAGTTAGCTGGGCATGGCGGCACGTGACTGTAGTTTGAGCTACTTGGAAGGCTGAGGTGGAAAGATCGCGAGAGCCCAGCAGGTCGAGGCTGTGGTGGTTGTGAGTGTGCCACTGCACTCCAGCCTGCACAACAGAGTGAGACTCCAACTCAAAAAAAAAAAAAAAAGAGAGAGAAACTGAGATCTGGACAGTGGGTGTGCTCATTGCAATTGGTAAAGAGGTGGGTCTCACTGCTCCGAAACCCTTTCAGGACAGAGTTTGGACAGAGCTACACACTTAAATCTATATTTATTTTTGTATCTATCTCTTCTTATTGAAAACCATGATGAGTTCACAGCAACACCCCCACTTTATTTATTTATTTGAGTCGAGGCTTCACTCTGTCACCCAGGCTGAAGTGCAGTGGCACAATTATGGCTATTGCAGCCTCAACCTCCTGGGCTCAGGTAATCTTTCTGCCTCAGTCCCCCAAGTAGCTGGGACTGCAGGCATGCACCACAATGCTTGGCTAATTTTTTAATTTATTGTAGAGACGGAGTCTTGCCATGTTGCCCAGGCTGGTCTTGAACCCCTGGGCTCAGGCAATCCTCTCACCTCCACTTCCCACAGTGCTGGGATTACAAACATGAGCCACCATGCCCAGCTACTGTGTTTTTCTTTTAAATAGAGACAGGGTCTCACTCTGTTGCCCAGGTTGATCTCAAACTCCTGACCTCAAGCAATCCTCCTGCTTCCCCAAGTGCTGAGATTACAGACGTGAGCCACCATGCCTGGCCTCTTTCTATATTTGAACTTCCTCCTCCATCCACGAGAATCCTGGTTTCCGTTGTCCTCTGTATATTTACTTATATGGTCGATTTCCTATCACCACCCCCCTCTCCCACATTCAGATGCCCTTCTCACTTCGTTCAGTCTGGGGTTGTGCTGCGTTGCTGTTCCCCTGCCCTTGAGGAATGCCCTCCTCATCCCAGCCTTCTCCAATGCTCTGTCCTGGTCTTTCCCTCCTCGAGAATGCCCTCCTTTCCCTGCTTGGACTCTGACTCTCCACACTGGGCCTCACACCCCCAACTCCTGCCGGTTCACCCATTCATCTGGTAGAGTCTCTGATACCCTTCCCCGGGCCGTGCATGGATGTCCTCACCTCGCTTGGTCTCTGACACCTCACACCAGGCAACCTTCCCACAAGGGCGCCCTCCTCACCCTGCATAGGTTCTGACACCCTGCTCTGAGTCAACGAAGGAGGCCCCTACCCTGGTGTGGATAACTACCTTGTTCTGTTCTACCTGATGGCTTTAGGACTTAATTGTTTGGGAAGGGATGGGAAGGAAAGAAGAATAAGAAGGGGACTTCCTGGGCGGCGAGACCTCATCTCTACAATAAATCAAAAAATCAGCCGGGTGTGGTAGCGCATGCCTGTAATTCCGGTTACTCGGAAGGCT
>NW_007249923.1:0-5874 GCF_000164805.1 Carlito syrichta | reverse complement strand
AGGCTGAGGTGAGTGGATGGCCTGAGCCCGAGGGTTCGAGACCCGCCTGGGCAACTTGGCAAGACCTCATGTCTACAATAAATCAAAATGAGCCGGGTGTGGTAGCGCGCACCTGTAGTTCCAGCTACTTGGAAGGCTGAGGCGGAAGGATCGCTGGAGCCCAGCAGGTTGAGGCTGCGGTGGCCAGGAGCGGCCACTGCACTCCAGTCTGGGTGACAGAGTGAGACTCCAACTCAAAAAAAAAAAAAAAAAATTCAAGAGAAAGGCTTACCTGAAATTGGGCAGTAGTAGCAGAAATGCACAGCTTGTATCTATGCTGGAAACCCGGGTGACAGCAAGCCAAGAGATTGAGATTAAGAGATAGAGACAGAGACAGAGGAGGAGAGGGAGAAAATGCCAAAACAAATGCTTGCAATCATCTTTCTCCCATAGGAGCTGTGCCAGCTGCTCCACCGACAAGCACCACACACATCACCAAACTCACTGGACGAATTCTCCTGTGGACTTGCAGGGATGTAGACCTGTAAGGCCAGAGAAGTGTGATTAAGATTAAGAATATCCCTTTCCATATGGCTTTTCTTTTCCTTTCTTTTTAATTTTAAATATGAGGGGTAGGCTGGGTGCAGTGTGGTTCATGCCTATAATACCAGCACTTTGGGAGGTGAGAGGATTGCCTGAGCCCATGGGTTCGAGACCAATCTAGGCAACTCAGTGAGACCTCATATCTACAATAGTTTAGAAAATTAGCCGGGTGTGGTGGCACACACCTGTAGTTCCAGCTACTTGGAAGGCTGAGGTGGAAGGATCCCCTGAGCCCAGCTGGTCATGGCTGTGGTGGTAACGAGCGTGCCACTGCACTCCAGTCCGGGTGACAGAGTGAGACTCTGACTCAAAAAATATATATATGAGGGGTGCAATTCAGGGTTTATGTATACAAATGTTCATTATGCAGGTACCCTTGTTGATGAGGTATTCCCCCTGCCCTATAGTTTTCCTCAACTGCCAATCCCACTGCCTCCTGGCAGTTTCTCACTACTGCCAATCCCTTTCTTATAGTATTATGATAATTGTTCAAGGTCCACTTATGACTAAGAATGTATGGTACTCTGTTCTTTTTTTTTTTCAGTATGTTTGAGTTCCTTGTAGATCCTAGATGTTAGGCCTGGTACTCTGTTCTTTGTTTCTATGATAGATCACTGCATATGATAGACTCTAAATCCATCCAGGTTTCTGCAAAGTCCATATGGTTGTCCTCCTTTATGGCTGCATAATATTCCATTGTGTATATATACCACATTTTAAAAATTCAGTCCTCTTTCAACGGGCAGCACGGTTGTTTCCATGTTTTTGCCATTGTGAATAATGCAATAAACATGTCCACATGCCTTTTCTAAGAATCACGATTGTGTACCTGGCTCAATTTTGGACCCTGAGAGATTCAGTGAGAAAGGAAACATGACTCTTGTCCTGCGGCTTATGCAGAGAATGCTCCTTTCAAGGCAGAAAAGGACCAGTTCTCCAAAGGAGGTGGAAGCGAAGTGCTGTGAGAACCCAGGGCAGAAGGGAAGAGATTTCTTAAAAAAAAAAAACAAAAAACACTGTAATCCCAGCGCCTTGGGAGGCTGAGGTGAGTGGATTGCCTGAGCCCGCAGGTTCGAGATCCACCTGGGCAGTGAGACCTCATCTCTACAATAAATCAAAAAATCAGCCGGGTGTGGTAGAGCATGCCTGCAATTCCGGCTATTTGGAAGGCTGAGGTGGAAGGATCGCCGGGGCCCAGCAGGTCGAGGCTGCGGTGACCGGGAGCAGCCACTGCACTCCAGTATGGGCGACAGAGGGAGACTCCAACTCAAAAAAAAAAAAAGAAAAGAAAAAAGATCATTCCAGAACAATGTGCTGGGAGCTATGGTAGGGAATGTGCCAACTGAGCACAGAGGAGGCAGGTCCTAGCCATCTGGGGGAATTCAGGAAAGGGCTTTGAGTAGGTTTTGCAGAATGTGTAGGAGTTGGCAGGACAGAGAAGCACTGAAGGGCACTGTAGCCTGAGGCATCAGAGCTGCAGTTAGCAAGGCCTGAAGAGCAGGACTTGGGGCAGTGGTGGTGACCCTACTGTACCTGGCATCTCATCAGCTTCTAAGATGTGCCCCTTGGCTTGTTTTTCTCTCTCCCTCACCTGGTGGTGGCAGAGACCTCTGAGGGCAAGAGTAGCATCAGAGTCAACACCGTTCCTCAGGGCCCAGGCACAGGGCCTGGCATGTGGCTGGGAAGCAAATGGTCCAGTGTAGCAGGAAGTAGGATGTTAGGAGATGTGGTGAGGGGTTGTGGAGACTGTTCTGTGGAGCACCCCCCACACTGCCAAGTGAGGGGGCATCCCTCCCAGCTTCATTTCTGGACAGAACTCATATCATAATATTGAATGGATCAGGCAGAGGATAGGGGATTGGCATACCCATTTGACAGAGGGGACGGCTAAGGCTCAAGAGTAGACATTTAGCAGATGTCAAGACAGATGGAAATCTGTTTCCCAGACACCCACCCCTTGACCTAGCCTTTCTCGCTCTCCCCGTTGGTGAGCGTGGTGTGGATGAAGCAGCCAGAGTCTGGAGAGGCAGCCTGTACAAAATAGAAGGTGGTGGCCTCAAGTTCCCCGGGGTGCTTACAGCCCACTGGAGGACCGGAGAAGAGTGTCCATGCTAAATAAATCAGCATTTTTTTCTTGGGTCGTTATCAGATAACCTGGGTTGACAACTGTGATGATTTAAGATTGATCAGAAACTACAATTGGTACTGTATGATGTCTTTGATGAAATTTTTATGGAAAAAGAATAATTATTTAGCAAATTAGATTTGTTTCATACATAAAAACTTGTGTGTGTGTGTGTGTGTGTGTGTGTGTGTGTGTGTGTGTGTGTGTCTGTGTGTCAGAGTCCACTCTGTCACCCAGGCTGGAGTACAGTGGCACACTCATGGCCACTCCAGCGTTGACCTGCTAGGTTCTGGTGATCCTTCCACCTCAGCCTTCCAAGTAGCCGGGACTACAGGTGCGCACTACTACACCGAGCTAGATTTTATGATCTATTGTAGAGATGAGGTCTCACCAAGTTGTCCAGGGTGATCTCGAATTCCCGGGCTCAGGAAATCCTCTTGCTTCGGCCTCCCAAAGTTCTGGGATTACATGCTGAGCCACCACACCCAGACAATAAAATCTTTTGAAACAGTAGTATGACCCAGGAAGGCTGCCCGTATGTAACTCCTAGGGACCCAGGTCACACCAGCACACAGAGCCCAGGTCTCTCCCCGTGTTGGGTCCTATGTTTCCAAGTGGCTGGGTGTCTTCCTGTGCTAAAGTGGGTGAACTTGAGCTCTGGGCCCAGTGTGACCTCAGTTCAAGCCATGGCTCAGAGTCTTACTAGCTAGGTGGACCCAAGCAAGTATGTGTTCATTTTCCTTTTCTGGGTCTCCATCTTCTCATTTATAAAATGGGAATAATACCTCATTGGTTTGTTATATGGATTAAAGGAATGAATTCATATAAAATGCTTAGAACAGCACTTGGAGTCAAATGCTCAGGAAGTCATTGTTATTGGATCAGCTAAGGGGTTCTATTCTGCACTGATCAAACTTAGAAGAGACTGATATGCAAACCAGACAGCAGTTTATTAATTTATTTTTGGAGATGCAGCTGACAGGTGGTCTGAAAATCCACCTTTGCTAGACAGCACATCCTCTCTGGGTGAGAAGGCCACACCAGAAGTCAAGTCACAAGCCGAAGAAGCCACAAGAGAGTGGAATGGAGTTGGGGGAAAGAGAGGTGGAACTCAGGGTCCTGTGGTGTCGAGCTCTGGTGGACTAAGGAACCCAGGCCTGGGTCTCTAAAGGGCAAGACCTGCTGACGGGACAAGTCAAGATAAGGTCCATCTCCTTTGAGGCAGGGCTGGGAACCACTGACCAAAGTTTGCTCTGTCACCCTGTCCCCCCTCTGTCGCAGGATTCCAATCGCATTTCACATGTTCTTCCAATTACTGTGTTCTTCTTTGGTTTGTTCTTTTTTTTTTTTGAGTTGGAGTCTCACTCTGTCACCCAGGCTGGAGTGCAGTGGCATGCTTGCGGCTACCACAGCCTTAACCTGTTGGGCTCAAGTGATCCTTCCACCTCAGCCTTCCAAGTAACTGGAACCACAGGCATATGCCACCACACCTGGCTGATTTTTCGATTTATTGTAGAGACGAGGTCTCACCATGTTGTTCAGGCTGGTCTCGAACCCCTGAGCTCAGGCAGTCCTCTTGCCTCCACCTCCCAAAGTGCGGGGATTATGGGTGTAAGCCACCGCACCTGGTCAATGCGATGCCTCTTAAATGTTCCCCCTACTCTAATATAACTCTGCTCCCAAGTTCTGAGTGTGTCATACCTATGTCTGACTGTCCAGGAAGAGTAAGGGGAGAAGGTTCAGAAAGACCAAGATAAAGGGTCCACAGCATTCAAGAAAAAGCTGAACTCCTACACTGATGGAGAGTCACCAACCTGGAACAAAGTATTGGGTGACTGAATATAAAACATCCAGAAAGAACTAGAGAGACATGGTGTGTGTGTGTGTGTGTGTGTGTGTGTGTGTGTGTGTGTGTGTGTGTGTGTGTGTAGAAGAATCAGAAGATAATGTCTCTGCAGTGAGAGAAGAATCTGAGGAGGAGTCCCTTCTGTGTCCAAGGACACAAAGTAGGAGTCATAGCTACCTGTTTATTTTGGCTGAGGCACTGTAAGTAAATACAGCTGTCCCTTGGTACCCGTGTGGTATTGAGTCCAGGACCCTCTGTGGATACCAAGATCTGTGAATACTTAAATCTCTGATATAAAGTGGCAGAGTGTTTGCATGTAACCTACACATCTTCTCCCATATACTTTAAGTCATCTCTAGATTACTTATAATACCTGAGTAATACCTAGATTACTTATAAGTGTATGTAGTTATTGTATTGTATTGTTTAGAAAGTGATGAGAAAAAAATCTGTACATATTCAGTACAGACACAATTTTCTTCCTGAATATTATCCATCCATGATTGGTTGAATCTATGGACGTGGAACCCATGAATTGGAGGGCCAACTGCACAGTGGTTCTCAGAGCATTAGAAATAGTATCTCACTAAAAATCAACAAAGTAGGCCATCATAATGGCTCACACTTGTTAAACTGCTAGAAATCATCATGAGATTTTTGTCTGTACTATCTTCTTTAATATTCACCTTAAATCTACAGTGTAAGGACTATTATGATTCCCATTTTACAGATCAGGGAACTAGTACATAGAGGCTTAATTTGCCAAGGTCATATCCAGCCATTAGATAATGGAACCTAGACTCAAATGCATTTCTTTTAGGCTTCAGGGCAGGCTCCCTATTTTATAAGTTAAATCAAATTCACAGTTAAAATCAAATTCACAGTTTAAATCAAATTCACAGTTGCTCCTTCTCATTCTGGATACAAAATACTTCCTTTTTTTTTTAAGTTGGAGTTTCACTCTGCCTTCCAGACTGGAGTGCAGTGGCTTGCTCACGGTCACCACAGCCTCAACCTACTGGGCTCAGGTGATCCTTCTGCCTCAGCCTTTCAAGTAGGTGCAACTACAGGCACACACTATCATACCTGGCTTATTTTTTGTTATTTACTGTAGATGATGTCTCAACAAGTTGCCCAGGCTGGTCTCAAACCCCTGAGCTTAGGCAATCCTCTTGCCTCAGGCTCCCAAAGTGCTAGGATTACAGGCTTGAGCCACTGCACCAGGCCTCAAAATACTTTCTTAAAAGGACAGGACTTGCCAGACTTGGTGGCTCAGTCTGTAATCCCAGCACTTTGGGAGGCCGAGGTGAGTGAATTGCCT
>NW_007249922.1:251487-273135 GCF_000164805.1 Carlito syrichta | reverse complement strand
CGCAAAACCTCAATTTCTCAACCAACTCATCTTTGACAAAGCCTCCACCACCTACCACTGGGGAGAGGAGAACCTATTCAGTAAATGGTGCTGGGAAAACTGGCTGACCACATGCAGAAGATTGAAACAGGACCCCTATCTATCCCCATGCACAAAGGTTAACTCCAAATAGATCAGAGATCTAAATGTAAAACCTCAAACCATAAGAACCTTAGAAAATGAAGGAAATACCCTCATGGAAATCGGAACTGGCATCCAATTCCTGAACAAAACCCGAAACCCACAAGTCATAAGAGAGAAGATAGACAAGTGGGACCTTATTAAACTGACAAGCTTCTGCAAAGCCAAAGAAACCATCAAGAGAGCAGGGAGACAGCCTACAGACTGGGAAAAAGTATTTGCCAACACCAGGTCTGACAAAGGCTTAACATCCTGGATCTACAAGGAACTAAAATGTGCTGAAAAGAAAAAACAAACAACCCCATTATAAAATGGGCAAAAGATATGAACAGACACTTCACAAAGGAAGACATCCGAGCAGCCAACAAACACATGAAGAAATGTTCAACCTCACTAATCATCAGGGAGATGCAAATCAAAACCACACTGAGATACCACCTAACTCCAGTCAGAATGGCAATTATCAACATCTCAAAAAATAACAGCTGCTGGAGAGGGTGTGGCGAAAAGGGAACACTTCTACACTGTTGGTGGGAGTGTAAACTAGTGCAACCTCTGTGGAAAGCAGTGTGACGATTCCTAAAAGCTCTAAATATCAACCTCCCATATAACCCTGCAATCCCCCCTACTGGGAATATATCCTGAAGAACTCAAATCACTCTATAAAAAAGATACCTGCACACGTATGTTTATCGCAGCATTGTTCACAACAGCAAAAACCTGGAAGTAACCATGCTGTCCATCAAAAGACGACTGGATTTTAAAAATGTGGTACATATACACAATGGAATACTACACAGCCATAAAAAAGAATAAAATTATGAATTTTGCAGCAACCTGGATGGAACTAGAATCTATAATACTGAGTGACCTCTCACAGAAACAAAGATCTGAATATCACATGTTCTCACTCATATAATGGACCTTGAACATCCAATGTAATACTATAAGAAAATGACTGACGGTACTGGGAAACTATGGGGGTGGATAGGATTAACAGTAGCAAATATCTGTCTGGGGAAGGGGAAACATCTCTTATCAACAGGGTGCCTGAATGAAACGTAATTGTACACCTAACCCTTAACTGTACCCCACAAAACCATAATAAAAAATAGTGATTAAAAAAAATAATAACATAGGTCATAACATAGAGGAAACAACATAAAACATTAAGTGATTTTTTATGGAGTTTGGAAATATGAATAAGAGATCCTTTTGTGGTTCAAATATTCTCTCTAGACCAACCCATTTTCTAATATATAAACAATCAAATAAAGATATGAAATCGGGGGTAGATAATAGGCATAATTTCCTCCAATTTTTAGATCAGTGACTAATGATCGTTTTAATCCTTGGCTCATTTTGATAAACATGAAAATCTCAGCATTTTCTCTCCCTCCTAGAGATTCATGCCACCATCTGAGAAGAGCTTCCTTGAAGTGCTGTCTTCTATAGTCTATATGACAATGTAATCATTTCCTCATTTAAAATTTAAAAATATGTTGGTTATTGCTTTGCCTACCTCTGGCCCGCCCCAATCCCTGCACAATTCCATCCTATTACTCGTTGGGGATCACAGTTTCAAAATTCTGGTTTCTCACCATCATACAATATACCTGTGTAACAAGACTCCACATGTAACTACTGAGTCTAAAAGATAAAAAAATATAAAATAAGATCATGGTTTCATTAGCAACAGATATCTTCCC
The DNA here is from genome assembly GCF_000164805.1 of Carlito syrichta. Taxonomy (NCBI): domain Eukaryota; kingdom Metazoa; phylum Chordata; class Mammalia; order Primates; family Tarsiidae; genus Carlito; species Carlito syrichta. Next base: position 271,246 of record NW_007249922.1, on the reverse strand, counting down.
CCTTGCTGATCTCAGAAGGTACCATCAACGATTCCAAACAAAATATATGTTCATTTTCAGGCGTCATGAATGATCTGCCTCTCAAAATCTCTGATGTCTCTCTCAAAAGGAGCATTGTTCCTTCTACATTTGTCTTCTGTTAGATACATTGGACAACGGGTATGGTAAGCACAAGATTACAGACTTTTATGAGTTGTCTTCCAGGTGGTTCCTGGCCTTCTGGTGTCTCCATCACCACCCCAGGTTTGTTTTAGTGATGGAGTGAGTCTCAGGAAAGAGAAGCATTCCCGGTGACCTCACCTTCTATAAACGAATATGCCCAGTAGTTGCCAAATGTTTAAAGAGTTAGACATTTACATTTTATTTAGTCATGTATATGGTTCCTCATATAGACATTTCATATAAGTGAGGGAGTTCGTTTTTGAGAGGTGAAAGTTTCCAATGCTCCAAAACTCAACTGGTTAAATATTGAGCTTTTTTTTTTTTTCTTTTTGAAGATAATTTGTTGGCAGGAGTGGTGAAAGGGGCGGGGGGAAACTTTGTGGAGAACTAGTGCTCGGAAGCTAAACAGGGTTGGGCCTGGTTAGTACTTGGAAGGGAGAACTAGTGTTACTTAAGGTAACACTTTTATTTTTAAAATTGCAATCTGATTAAACTATACATCTTAGCCCACTGAAAACTGGAAAAGCTATAGATAGTTTATAGAAGGTGAGGCCATTAACAGTTATTGGGTGTGTTTGTGTGTAGCAGTAAATGTTAGATGAGAAGTCTGATAAAAGGGATTATTTGTATAACAAATTTGAGATTAAGACAGTGAAAAATATATAAACTTCCAGTGTGGATTATAGTCCTTCATGCCTAATGTTACACGTCATGGCCACAAGATGGGGATACAACATGACTATGTCTCATGCCCTTGTCTCATGCCGCTTTTCAGTCCAACAAACGCAGGTTTTAAATCAAAGTGACTCTGTTTTTATACCAGAAAGAAGTCCCTCCCACCCTCTGTTTTCCCTTACAATTTAATGGTCACTTTGACCCTAGATACAGTACAGAAAACATGCTTGTCAGAGAAAGCAGTTATTTAACGAGAAGCCCTTGCTTCTTAAAATAATTTGGACAACATGGCAACCAAAACTTGCTTCCCAGCTTTACCACCCAGCCCAATTGTAGCATCCTGGAGGCACCATGTTCAGGAGAAAATCCTGGTGTAAGGAGTAGAGGCTTCAGACCTCAGTCAGTGTTCTTGCAGTGTGCAACTAACTCATCCTATCAGATGGTTTAGCAGTCTTCTTCCCCTCTCTATTTTTGCATACATTTCTCATCTTTTACGTTTGTGTTTAATCTAAGAGTTTTTCAGGATATTGAATTTAATCATTACATAATGATATAACCTTTTTTTTTTTAACCTCTGTGGCTTCCCAGAGTTATCTAGAATATATGAACATCTACTAGAAACTTTTAGAATATCAATATGTATGTGCTATATCTTATATATTTTATATGTATCTCCATATATGTGAAACAGAAATTGCTATATATCTGTAGTTTTATCTACACAAATAATAGATATTTCTGGTATCAAATGTGTGAAGTCAATATTTAAACATGAACTCGATTCTCATGTAAATGATTATATCAACCATTCTTACCAATAAACTTATCTAAATATAGGTATAAATAAGATAAACTGAGTCTTCACATATACATAAGTAGTTACACAAAGCTACATATAAGGATGTGTGTGTATGTGCATTTGCACATGTGCACATACATGGTGATTTTTATCCACATGTTTAGGGATAAACCTTAGCAGCAAACTTTACGTTTCTCTAACTTTCTACTTGACATTTCCAACCAAATGTTGCAAAGGCATCTCAAACTCAACTTGTATTCTCACCCCCCTCGTCCTATCTCAACAGAATTATATTTAACCTTAAGAGATATATGAGCCGGGCTCGGTGTCTCAGCCTGTAATCCCGTGCCTTTAGGAGGCTGAGGTGAGTGGATTGCCTGAGCCCGCGGGTTCGAGACCCGCCTGGGCAGTGAGACCTCATTTCTACAATAAATCAAAAAATCAGCCGGGTGTGGTAGCGCATGCCTGTAATTCCGGCTACTTGGAAGGCTGAGGCGGAAGGATTGCCGGAGCCCAGCAGGTTGAGGCTGCAGTGGCCAGGAGCGGCCACTGCACTCCAGTCTGGGCGAAAGAGTGAGACTCCAACTCAAAAACAACAACAAAAAAAAGAGATATATGAAATGTGAGTGGTCCTATGCGCCATCCAGTTGTCACAGGTGTTTCGATCCTTCCCTGTAACCCTACAATCAACCACTAAGTATTGAGGATTACCTTCCAGTCATTTCTCAAGCCTAACCCTTCTCTTGTCCTTACAGAAACTTCTGTAAAGTGGGCCTTCTCTGCAGCCCATGGACTTCTTTGAGTCCATCCCAACATGGCTACCACCCTCATCTCCATCAAGTGTAAATCTGCTTATGTCTCTGCCCTAATTTAACTTCTCAGTGCATCCCCTGCCCCATCACCTAGGATATAAATGCCAGGCACTTATTAGGACCTATGTGACCCCAAGTTATTGAGCTGAACAAGGGTTTCTGTTCTTCTATCATTTTCTTGATCTGCTTTTTCCACCGAGAAAACCCTCTATGATAAATTTCACCTTAGAAATATATTAAATGTTAGCTAAACATAAAGATATATTATACATGTATATATGTTCATTGTGTATCCATCTATATAAACATAGATATGTAATAACCAAATATATATGAATATAGCAGTAAAGCCTGACTTTTGTTAACCCTGGCAATAATTTTGCACTACTACAAATGCTCATTAATTTATTCAACAATTATTTACTGAGTTCTTGCTATATGAGAGGTTCTTGGGAAATATTATTAACAAAACAGAAGAAATTTCTTGCTCTGGTAAAGCTTAAATTCTGGAATATAAAGTACTTATTCCTTTTCTCTAAAGAATCTATTTAGAAGCAAAATGACTGAATAGAACCCTCCAGTGATTATCCTGCTGCAGCACCCAGTTGAATGATCCATGCAAGGAAGCATCTTCATAAGAACCAAAAAAAAAAAAATCAGGTGAGTAATCACAGTACCTCATTTGAACACAATATAAAGAAAAAAGGCATTGAGGGGGGGTAGGAAAAACAGCCATGCGTTGACTACACCACCTTCCCCCAATCCCAGACGGCACAGCATGGAGAGAGAATCTGTGTGCTTGGGGGAGGAAGAGCAAAGCAAGTGTGGGACTCTGTATGAGACCTCAGAGCTGTGCTGTCACAGCAGAACAAAAAACAGGGCGGGATTCTTCCAGTGCCCACAGAGGATGCATTAGACTAGTCCTGAGCCAGAAGAGAATCTCCTGCCCCAGTGGGGCAGTCTCCACTGGCTGACTCAATTGCTCTGGAGTTCAGAGTAAATTGAAGAGACCATCAGGCCACAGGAAGGCAGTCCTTGGGCAAGCCTCGGTGCTGTTCTGGTTTCAGAGGCAATGGACTTGAAACATGATCCTTTGCAGCACCAACTGTGGCCGCCAAGGGTATGCCTGCATCACCAGCTTTAGGTGGTGCAGCTCTGGGAGAGACTCCAACCGCTTGGGGGAAAGGGGGAAAGGAATCCAGGTCTTTGCTTCCAGATGGTATTTCCAGACCCACCATGGACCAGAAGGACATCGACTGCCCTGATAAGATGGACCGACCCCAGCAGGATGCACCACCTTCTGATTAAAGTGGTCTTGAGTCTTGAATAAATGCCAGGAGCAAGCAGGCAGTAGTGGCTGTGGGCTTTGGGTGAGCCCCAGTAAAGTGCTAGTCTGCAAGGCTTTAGGCGAGGTCCAGCGCAATGCCAGCTGTGAGAGCCAAGTGACTGCTTCTGTTACCCCTTCCCCCACTCTAGGCAGCTCACAGCAAAGACAAACACCTTTTTATTGGGGGAAAGAGAGAGAAGGGAGCAAGAGACTTTGCCTGGTAACCTAGGGAATTCTCTTTTTCTTCCTAAGTTCACCAAGGCTGTCTATCTAGAATTTTTTGAAAGTGTTGCAGTATTCCTAGGCATAGGGTTCCCCCTAGTGCTGAAATGGCTGCAGTGACCACAGGCTGAGGACAACATCCTTTGAATCCATTGAAAGCCCTCTCAAGAAGGATGGGTACAAATAAGTCCAGACTGTGAAGATTGTAATAAATACCTAACTCTTTCATATTTAATGCTCAGACATCAAGAAATGTCCACAAGCATCAGGAGCATCCAATAAAGCATGTGCTCACCCTGGCAATAATTTTGCACTAAACAACCACTGGCCAATCCTGAAGTGACAGAGATATGTGGACTTTCAGGTAGAGAATTCAAAATAGCTGTCTTGAGGAAACTCAATGAATTTCAAGATTACACAGGGAAGAAATTCAAATTCTATAAATAAGTTTTACAAAGAAACTGAAATATTAATAGTTTTTGACTGGGCACAGTGGCTCACGCCTGTAAATCCCAGCACTCTGAGAGGCCAAGGTAGGAGGATTGCTTGAACCCAGGAGTTCAAGACCAGCCTAGGTAACATAGTGAGACACCTCTACAAAAGATAAAATAAAGTAGCTGGGTGTGGTGACACATGCCTGCGGTCTCAGCTATTTGGGAAGCTGAGGTGGAAGATCACTTGAGCCCAGGAGTTTGAGGCTGTGGTGAAATGTGATTATTCCACTGCACTCCAGTGGGGGGTGACAAAGAAAGACCCTGACTCGAAAGAAAGAAAGAAAGAAAGAAAGAAGGAAAGAAAGAAAGAAAGAAAGAAAGAAAGAAAGAAAGAAAGAAAGAAAGAAAGAAAGAAAGAAAAAAAGAAAGAAAGAAAGAAAGAAAAAGAAAGAATTGAATTTTTTAAATAGTAGAAAATCTGGAGCTGAAAAACTAAATGACACACTGAAAAATACATCCAAGTTTCTCAACAGCAGAAGTGATCAAGCAGAGGAAAAAAATTAGTGAGCTCTAAGACAGGCTGTATAAAAATACACATTCAGATAAGAAAAAAGCATTTTAACAAAATGAAACATGCCTGCAAGATCTAGAAAAAATAGCCTCAAAAAGAGAAATCTAGGAGTTATTGACTTTAAAGTGAGTATAGAGACAGAGATCAGGATAGAAAATTAATTCAAAAAAATAATAACTGAGAATTTTCCAAACCTAGAAAAAGATGTATAAATTTAGATACAAGAAGGTGAAGAATGCCAAGTAGATGTAACCCAAAGAAATCTACCTCAAGGCATATAATAATTAAACTCTCAAAGGGCAAGAATAAAGAAGGATCCTAAAAACAGCAAAAGAAAAGAAACAAACAGCATATATAGTAGCTCCAATATGTTCCAGTACATATGACAGCAGACATTTGGCAGAAACCTTACAGGGCAGGATGGAGTGGAGTGACATATTCAAAGTGCTAAAGGAATAAAACTTTTCACCTGGAATATAATATTTAGAAAAATGATCACACAAACATAAAGAAGAAATAAAGACTTTTCCAGACAAACAAAAGCCCAGGGCTTTTGTCAATACCAGCCTTGTCTTTCAAGAAATGCTAAAAGTTCTTCAATTTGAAAGAAAAAAATTGTTGATGAGCAACAAAAAAACAGCTGAAAATATAAAACTCACTGGTAGTATTAAGTACACAGACAAATACAGAATACTCCAACACTTTATTTATTTTCTTTTTTATTATTATAAAGATGTGGGTACAATTCAGGGTTAGGTATACAAATGTTCATTATGCAGGTACCCTTGTTGATGAGGTGTGCCCCTCCCTCCCCTAGCAGTTTCCCTCAACTGCCAATCCCACCCTTCCCTCGCCTGACAGTTTCCCACTACTGCCTATCCTTTTCTTATGGTATTATAATTGTTCAAGGTCCACTTATGAATGAGAACATGTGGTACTCTGTTCTTTGTTTCTGTGATAAATCACTGATACTCCAGCATTTTAATACAGTGTTCAAACTACTCATATTTTTGGTAAAAAGACAAAGACAAATCTATCAAAAATAATAACTAGAACACATTTTAAAGAGATAGACAATATAAAAATATATAAATAGAGACAACAAAAGTTAAAATGCTTGAGGGAATGGAGGTAAAATGTAAGATTTTTAGTTTCACTTTGTTTTCTTCTTTGTAATGAGAGTTAAGTTATCATTGGTTTAAGTTAATTGGTTATAATATGTTATTTGCAACCCTCATGGTAAACACAAAACAAAAATCTATAAAAGGTACATAAAAAATAAAAAGCAAGAAATTAAAACATACTGTCAGAGAAAACCATTTACCTAAAGGAAGACAGTAAAGAAGAAAGGGTGGAAGAGAAAAGCAACAAAACAACCAGAAAATAAGTAACAAAATAGCCATAATAAATCTTTACCTGTCAATAACAATGCTGAATGTAAATGGACTAAATTCTCCAACCAAAAGACATAAAGTGGCTCAATGAATAGAAAAACAATTATATGATGCCTATAAGACACCTACTTCACATATAAAGAGACACATAGAGAAATAAAAGGATGGAAAAATATATTTTATGTAAATGGAAACCAAAAAGAGTAGGAATAGTTATACTTACGTCAGATAAAATAGGGTGTTTCAGCAAGAGGATATAACAATTGTAAATATATATGCACCCAGTGCTAGAACACCTATATACAGGAAATATTCTTTAAGCTAAAGAGAGGCATAGACCCTAATTTAGTAATAGCTGGGCACTTCAATACTCCATTTTCAGTATTGGTAAGATTATCTAGATGGAAGATCAACCAAAAAAATTAGACTTAATCATCAAAGTAGAGCAAATGAATTTAATAGATGTTTACAGAGCATTTCATCCAACATCTAGGGAATACAGATTCTCCTCAGCATATGGAAATTCTCAAGCATAGACCATATATTTGGTCACAACACAAGCTTCAAAAACTTTTTAAAACTGAAATTATACCAACTCTCCTTTGTTTAGAAAAAACTGTGTTTTAGAGACAGACTCTTTCTGTCACTCAGGTTGCAGTGCAGTGGTGAGATGTTAACTCACTGCAGCCACAAACTCCTGGGTGAAAACTTCCACTTTACCTTTTAGAGTTACTAGGACCACAGGCATGTAACACTACATCCAGCAAGTTATATTGCCCAAGCTCTTCTCATACTTCTGGGCTCAAGTGATCCTCCTGCATCAGCCACCATACTTGACTTCAAGTATCTTTTCTAGTCACAATAATATAAAATTAGGAATCAATAACAATAGGAACATTGGTAATCATTCAAACATGTGGAAATTAAACAATATGTCCCTGAACTATCATAACATCAATGTAGAAACTAAGGAAGAAATTTAAAAATTTCTTGAAACAAAGAAAAATGAAACAGCAACATGCAGAAACCTATGGAATACAGCAGAAACAGTACTAAGAGGGATGTTTATAGTAATAAACACCTACTTCAAAAAAGTAGAAAAATGTCCAATAATCAACCTGACTGTACATCATAAATAACTAGAACACCAAGAGCAAACCAAACCCAAAATGAGGAAAAGAAAATAAATAATAACTATTAGAGAAGAAATAAATGAAATAAAGTCTTTAAAAATTACAAAATATCAGCAAACAAATGTTGAATTTTGGAAAAGATAAACAAAATAGACAAGACTTTAGCCAGACTAGGTAAAAAGAGAGCAAAATCCCAAATAAATAAAATCAGAAATGAAAAAGGAGACATGAACTGATGCCACAGATATCACAATGATCATTAGAGACTATTATGAGCAATAAATTGAAAAACTTAGAAGAAATGGATGAATTTCTATATACATACAATGTACCAAAACTGAACCATAAAGAAATCCAGAACCTGAATGGGTCAATAATAAGAAACAAGATGGAAGCAGTAATAAAACGTCTCTCACCACAGAAAGGCCAGGACCTGTTGCTTTCACTACTGAATTCTACCAAACATTTAATACCAATCTTACTCAAACTATTGCAAAAAACCAAGGAGGCAGGAATACTTTCAAATTCATTTTATAAGTCCAGTATAACCCTGGTAACAACACCAGATAAAAACACAACAACAAAAAAAGAAAACTACCAGCTAATATGACTGATGAGCATAGATGCAAAAATCCTCAACAAAATACTAGCAAACCAAATTTAAAAACACATTTAAAAGATCATTCATCATAATCAAATAGAATTCATCTCAGGGGTGCAAGGATGGCTAAACATACACAATTCAATAAATGGGATACCTTATATTAACAGAACGAAGGACAAAAACCATAGGATAATTTCAATAGATGCCAAAATTCAATATCCCTTTATAATTTTTTTTAAAAAGGGGGATATCTGGCAAGATGGTGATGGGACAAGTTGGATTGTGAGAGCCTCTGCAGAGGGTGGCTGCTGCAGCTGTCCCATGCACAGTACCACAGGCATGTACCACTGCCACCACCACTGTCACCACAGCCCTCAGCTCCCAGCCCCATGAAATTCTGGGCTCCCTCACCAGCTATGCTGTCCTGCCTTACCCCAGGACGCTCACACCATGCTAACCTGCAGTGCCCAACTGTCTCACATTCTGCCCCCGGTTTCCCACTAGGGAAATCAGCTGGAGCCCCGAGTCCCACCGGTGGAGATAGAGGATCAGGGAGGACCAGGAAGGAAGCCCATGCCCAGTGAAGAGGTGCCCACCACAGACCTTCTCTCTGTCCCAGGACTAGGCAGAGACCTGCATCGCTCTGCCCAGCTCCGCCCAGCCCCTCTCAGCCCCGCCCAGCCTCCAACTTGGGACCTAAATTGGTACATATGTCTGTTATCCCTTTTACTCTTCTCTTTTTTCACCTTCCTTGTCCCCCCCTTCCCTCCATTCTTTTCCTTTTTCTTACTTCATTTTGCTTTCAGGGAGCAAACGTATCCCCCACTGCACATACAGATTGCAAGGCAGTGGGAAGGAGGTTCCAGGGTTCCCATTCACCTGTCAGTGGATACTGGGATCTGTAGATAGATTTTGAATCACAGCTCCCCCCTCAATTAAATCTCAAAACTGCAAAAATGTATAGCCCCCACCCCACAGTCCAGCTTCAGAATTGAAAAAAAGTTAGAGGATTCACATTCCTGAAAAACAGAATTAAAAGAAGGGGGCAAAGGAGGAAAAAGCGGGGAGGAAAATCTACACAAATGAAGAAAAACCAAAAGAAGAAGACAGGTCTCACACAGACCCCTAGGAGGTCAGACACGGAGAAAACAGATTTTGGAAAGCAAGCAATGAAGACCCCCCAGAATGACTGGTCACATACTACAAACCCAGAAATCAATACATTAATAGAGAGAATAAAAAGAATTGAGGTGAGACAAGGGGAAAATAGGAAGGAGTTGACAACTGAGATAACAGTAGTAAAGAATACTGTGATTGAAATATATAACAAATGAATAAGCATGGAAAGCAGAATTAACCAAGCAGAAGAAAGAATCTCAGAGCTTGAGAACCAACCCAAACCATAAAAAATATAGAAGCAAAGCTTAAAAAGACAGAACAAAATCTTCCAGAGATGAGTGATTATTCAAGAGACTGAACCTAAGAATAATTAGACTCCCTGAGGTGGAAAGAGAGACAGAGACCACCCTGGAACAACATCCCATGAAATTATTCAAGAAAACTTCCCACATCTCATCAGTGATGCAAAAATTCAAACAAGAGCTCCAAAGAACTCCTGCAAGACAACAAATGAGAAGATCAACTCCCAGATACATAATAATTTACCTAAACAAAGTAGGTATAAAAGAAAAAATTCTAAAGGCAGCAAGAGAAAAAGGTCAGACTATCTACTTGGGAAGACCAATTAGAATAGCAGCAGATTTACCTACAGAAACACTTCAGGCTAGGAGAGCCTGGAGCCCAATCTTCAAAGTTCTCAAAAATAAACAATTTCAGCCAAGAATAACCTATCTAGCTAAGCTAAGATTCATCAGCAAGGGAGAAGTAAAATCTTTCTGACATTCAATTCCTAAGATCTTATGCTGCCTCTAGACCACCTCTATAAGAAACACTTAAGAAAGTATTAAACAGAAGAAAAGGAAAGAAGAACAACAATGTTCTTTACAAGAGTGCAGAAAAAAGATTGAAAACACACATGAATCAACCCATAAATCAAAAGAAAGACAACAAACAGGAGCAACAACAACTCTATAAGAACATTATGACAGGGATAAACTCTCACATTTCAATAATTAGCCTGAATGTGAATGGACTAAATGCATCCTGAAAAGACATAGCATGGCAAGATAGATAAAATATCATGAGGCAACAATATATTTTCTCCAAGAGACTCATCCCACCAGAAAGGACACTCACAGACTCAAAGTACGAAGATGGGAAGAAAAGTTTCAGGTGAAAAGAACACAAAAGAAAGCTGGAGTTGCAATCTTAGTATCAGACAAAATACCCTTTAAGCTATCAAAAAATTTAAAAGATACAGAAGGTCACTATGTAATGATAAATGGTTCAATCCATCAACAGCAAATATCCATCCTAAACATATATGCACCCAACACAGAAGCACCAACTTTCATAAAGCAGCTTCTAAGCAAACTTCAAAAACATATTGACTCTAACACTATCATAGCTGGGGTCTTTAATACCCCACTCACAACCCTAGACAGATCATCTGGACAAAAATCAACAAGGAGATCCTCAATGTGACTCTTGACCAAATGGACTTAATTGGTACCTACAGAATACTCCACCCAGCAACCATAGAGTATACATTCTACTCATCACCACATGGAACATACTCTAAGATAGTCCACATCCATGGCCATAAATCAAGCATAAACAAATTTCATAAGATTGAAATTTTGCCACACACCTTCTCAGACCACAGTGGAATAAAAATAAATATCAGCACCAATGAAGTTCCCACAAAACCCACAAAGACATGGACACTAAGCAGCAAGATGCTAAACAACTCCTGGGTCAACAGGAAAATCAAAACAGAGAATCAAAGATACCTGGAAACAAATGAAAATCAAGAAACATCTTACCAAAATCTCTGGGATGCCATGAAAGCAGTAGTAAGAGGGGAATTCATATCTCTACAAATGTATATGAAGAAAACAGAAAGATCACAGGTTAACAGCCTAACAAGTCACTTAAGGAAGCAGGAAAAGCAAGACCATCAAAACTCTAAGTTCAGCAGAAGAATCCAGATCACCAAAATAAAAGCCCAAATCTGGGACATAGAAGACATAAAGATAATACAAAAAATCAACAAAACAAAAAGCTGGTTCTTTAAAAGGATAAACAAGACTGATGGTCCCCTAGCTAGACCAACCAAGAAAAAGAGAGAAAAAGCCCAAATAAACACAATCAGAAACACAAAAGATCAAGTCACATCTGATCCTGAGGAAATACAAAAGATTATCAGAGACACTATGTACACTTGTCTGGACACAAACTTGAAAACCAAAAGAAATAGAGGACTTTCTGATATCACACAACCTCCCTAGGTTGAAACAAGAAGAAATTGAGACCCTAAATAGACCAATAACAATCCAGGAAATTGACTATGTCATAAGAAAACTACCTAAAAAAAAAAAGCCCTGGACCAGATGACTTTTCAGCAGAATTTTCTAAAACATACAAGGAGGAACTGATACAAATCTTATTGAAAGTATTCCAGGAGATTGAGAAAGATGGCACCCTCCCCAAATCATTTTAGGAAGCTAACATCACATTGATACCCAAGCCAGGTAAAGACCCAACAAAGAAAGAGAACTACAGGCCAATATCCTTGATGAACATAGATGCTAAAATTCTCCACAAGATCCTAACAATCTGGATTCAACAACTCATCTCAAAAAGCATCCACCACGACCAAGTAGGCTTCATTCCTGGGATGCAAGCCTGGCTCAACATTCATAAGACCATAAATGTAATTAAATACATCAATAGATGTCAAAACAAAAACCACATGATTATATCATTAGATGCAGAAAAAGCTTTTGATAAAATCCAGTACCCCTTTTTGATAAAAACCCTCAAACATCTAGGCATAGATGGAACATACCTCAAAATAGTAAGAGCCATCTATGAGAAACTCACAGCCAGCATACAGCTAAACAAACAGAAATTGGAACCATTTCCCCTGAAAACTGGAACAAGAAAAGGATGCCCACATTCACTCCTCCTATTCAACATAGTTTTGGAAGTCCTAGCTAGAGCAATCAGAGAAGAGAAGGTGATCATGCATATCCAAATAGAAAAGAAGAAGTCAAATTATCTCTCTGCAGACAACATGATACTATACCTTGAAAGCCCAAGAGAATCTGTCAAAAATCTCCTTGCACTGATAAAGAACTTTGGCAAAGTCTCAGGGTATAAAATAAGTGTGCAAAAGACAATCACATTTCTATACATCAATAATAAACAAACAGAAACCCAAATAAAAAGCACAATTCCATTCACAATAATCACACAAAAGAAAGAAAGAAATACCTTGGCATCTTCCTAACCAGAGATGTGAAAGACTTTTACAATGAAAACTACAAAACACTGCTCAAAGAAATCAAAGATGACATGAACAAGTGGAAAATTATTCCATGCTCATGGATTGGAAGAATCAACATTGTTAAGATGTCTATTCTACCTAAGGCAATCTACAGATTTAATGCAATACCCATCAAAGTATCAGCAACATTCTTCTCAGACCTAGAAACAACAATACAGGAATTCACATGGAAACACAAATGACCATGTTTAACCAAAAAATCCTCAGCCAAAAAAAACAAAGCAAAACAGGAGGTATCACACTTCCAGACTTTAAACTTCATTATAAAGCTGCAATAATCAAAACAGCCAAGTATTGGTACAAGAACAGGCATATAGACCAATGGAGTAGAATTGAGAATCCAGAAGCAAAACCTCAATTTCTCAAAACTCATCTTCAACAAAGTCTCCACCACCAACCACTGGGGAGATGAGAACCTATTCAGTAAATGGTGCTGAGAAAACTGACTGACCACATGTAGAAGATTGAAGTAGGATCCCTTCCTATCCCCATACACAAAAATTAACTCTAAGTGGAGATGTGAAAGACCAATGGAGTAGACTTGAGAGTGGATAAGTGGATAAGAGACCTAAACATAAAACTTCAAACTATAAAAACCTGAGAAAACGCAGGAGACACTCTTATGGAAATTGGAACTAGCAACTAATTCCTGATCAAAACCCTAAGGGCCCATGCCATAAGAGATAAGATAGACAGGTGAGACCTTATCAAGCTGACAAGCTTCTGCAAAGCCAAAGAAACCATCAAGAGAGCACAGACTGGGAAAAAATATTTTCCAATTCCATGTCTGACAAAGGCCTAACACCTAGGATCTACAAGGAACTCAAACGTGCTGAAAAGAAAAAAACAGACCGTCCCATAACAAAGTGAGCAAAAGATATGAATAGACAGTTCTCAAAAGAAGACATATGAGCAACCAACAGATACATGAAAAAAATGCTCAGCCTCACTAGTCATCAAGGAGACACAAATTAAAATACACTGAGATACCACCTAACTCCAGTCAGAATAGCCATCATCAATAACTCAAAAAATAACTGATGCTGGAGAGGATGTGGTGAAAAGGGAACACTTCTACACTGTTGGTGGGTGTGTAAACCAGTACAGCCTCTGTGGAAAACAGTGCGGCAATTTCTAAAAGTTCTAAAAAATTGACCTTCCATATGACCCCGCAATCCCTCTACTGGGAATATACCTGGAAGAACTCAAATCACTCTATAAAAAAGATACTTGCACATGTATGTTTACCTCAGCATTGTTCACAATAGCAAGAACATGAAACCAAGCATGCTGCCCATCAAAAGAGGACTGGATTTATTAAAAAGTGGTATATAAACCAGGCTCGGTGGCTCAACCTGTAATCCTGCACCTTGGGAGGCTGAGGTGAGTGAATTGCCTGAGCCCGCAGGTTTGAGACCCCCCTGGGCAACTTGGTGAGACCTCATCTCTACAATAAATCAAAAATCAGCCGGGCGTGGTAGCACATGCCTGTAATTCTGGCTACTCGGAAGGCTGAGGTGGAAGGATCGCCGGAGCCCAGCAGGTCGAGGCTGCGATGGCCAAGAGTGGTCACTGCACTCCAGTCTGGGTGACAGAGTGAGACTCCAACTCCAAAAAACAAAAAGTGGTATATATATACACGATGAACTATTACACAGCCATAAAGAAGAACAAAACCATGAACTTCGCAGCAACCTGAATGGAATTAGAGTCTATAATACAGAGTGATCTTTTACAGAAACCAAGAACTGAGCATCACATGTTCTCACTCATAAGTGGACTTTGAACACTACTGTAATACTATAAGAAAAGGATTGACAGTAACAGGAAACTGCGGAGGGGAGGGGAGCAGGGAGGTGGGACTGACAGTGGAGGAAATCTGACTGGGGAAGGGGGCACACCTCATCAACAAGGGTACCTACACAATGAATATTTGTATACCTAACCCTGAATTGTACCCCACAATTACAAAATAAAAAATTTAAAAGTTAAAAACGCACACACACGCAAAAGAAACAAAAAAAAAAAACCACCTCAACAACTGGCTATAGAAAGTGTGTGTATTAACACAATGAATGCTGTATTCAAATTGAAAGGAAGAATTCAAATTATCCTGTTGCAGACAGTATGACTTTATATTTATAAAAACCTAAAGTCTCCAACAAAAAAATGATTAGAACTTATAAAGAAGTTTAGTGATGTTATTGAACGCAAAAATCAACACACAAAAGTCAGTAGCATTTCTATATGCCAACAGCAATCAATCTGAAAAAGAAACAATGACAATAATCTTACTTACAATAGCTACAGAATAAATAAAATACCCAGGAATCAACTTAACCAAAGAAGTAAAAATCTCTATAGGAAAAACTAGAACACATTAATGAAAGAAATTGAAGAGGGAACAAAAATACAGAAAGATAGCCTATGCTTATAGATTGGAAAATTAATATTGTTAAAATGTCCATACTACCCAAAGAATCACAGATTCAATTCAATTCCTTTCAAAATACCAATGATATTCTTCACAGAAATAGAAAAAAAAAATCTTAAAATGTTTTTGGAACCACAAAAGACCCAGAATAGCCAAAGCAATTCTAAGTAATAAGAACAAAGCTGAAGACATCACACTACCTAACTTCATAATATGCCATACAAAGCCCTGGTAACAAAATGAGCATGATACTGGTATAAAAACAGACACATAACCAAATAAAACAGAATAGGAAATCCAGAAATAGATCCATGTATTTATATTTAACTTATTTTTGATACAGTTGCCAACAACCTTTGGGGAAAAGACAGTCTTCAATAAATAAGACTGGGAAAACTGAATATCTGTATGCAGAAAAATAAAACTAGACCCCTACTCTCACCACATACAAAAATCAAATTATAGTGGATTAAAGACTTAAATCTAAGACCAGAAACTATGAAACTACTAAAAGAAAACATTGCAAAAATGTTTCAGGACATTGGTCTGGGCAAAGATTTTTTGAGTAAGAACTCAAAAACACAGGCAACCAAAGCAAAAATTGACAAATGGGATTATATCAAGCTTAGAAGCTTCTGTACAGCAAAGGAAACAGCCAAGAAAGAAGCAACTCATGGAATTGGAAAATATATATATATTTGCAAACTTACCATTGGACAAGGGGTTAGTAACCAGAATAGATAAGAAACTGAAACTATTGAATAGGAAAAAAAAACCCAACCAAATAATCTGACTTAAAAATGGGCAAAAGATCTGAATAGACATTTCTCAAAAGAGGGGATACAAATGGCCAATAGATATACAAGTATATGAAAAAATACTCAACATCACTAATCATCAGAGAAACGAAGATTAAAACTACTATGGGCCGGGTGCAGTGGCTCATGCCTATAATCCCAGCACTTTGGGAAGCTGAGGTGAGAGGACTGGCCTGAGCCCACAGGTTTGAAAGCAACCTGGGCAACTTGGCAAGACCTCATCTCTACGGCTGAGGTGAGTGGATTGCCTGAGCCCGCGGGTTCGAGACCCGCCTGGGCAGCGAGACCTCACCTCTACAATAAATCAAAATGAGCCGGGCATGGTAGCGCGCGCCTGTAGTTCCAGCTCCTTGGAAGGCTGAGGCGGAAGGATCGCCGGAGCCCAGCAGATCGAGGCTTGGTGGCCGGGAGCGGCCACTGCACTCCAGTCTGGGTGACAGAGTAAGACTTCAACTCAAACAAACAAACAGCTGCTTGAAAGGCCGAGGTGGAAGGATCGCCTGAGCCCAGCAGGTCGAGGCTGTGGTGGCCGTGAACAATGTACCACAGCACTCTGGCCTGGGTGAAAGAGTGAGACTCTGACTCAAAAAAAAAAAAAGTATTTAATGTCATCTCACTTCACTTAAAATGACCTTTATTCAAAAGACTGGCAATAACAAATGCTGGTGAGGATGTGGAGAAAGGGAAACCCTCATATACAGTTTATGGGAATGTAAATTAATACAGCCACTATGGAGGTTCCTCATAAAACTAAAAACAGAACTATCATATGATCTAGCAATCCCACAGCAGGAAATTCACCCAAAAGAAAGGAAATCAGTATATCAAAGAGACAGCTGTACTCCTATGTTTATTGCAGCACTATTCACAATAGCCAAGATATGGAATCCACACAAGTGCCCATGAATAGAGGAATGGGTAAAGAACAAGTGGCACATATACACAACAGAATATTATTCAGCCATCAAAAATGCAACAGTATGGATGAAACTAGAGGGCATTATGTTAAATGAAATAAGACAGTCACAGAAAAACAAATAATGCATGTTCTTACTAATATTTGAAGCCAAAAAATAATTGAAGTCATGGGGTTAAAGAGTAGAGTGATGATTACCAGAAGCTAGGAAGTATGGTGGGAGAGGAGGATAAGGAAGGGATGATTAGTGAGTATAAACATATAGTTAGTTAGAAGGAATAAGATCTGGTGTTCAGTAGCACAAGAGGACAAGTATAGTGAACAATCGATTTACCTGTTGTATGCTTCAAAATATCTAAAAGAGTGAAACTGAAATGTTCCTAACACAAAGAAATAGTTAAATACTTAAGGTGATGGATATCCCAATTACCCTGATTTGATCATTACACATTGTATGTTTATATTAAAATATCACATGTCCCATAAACATGTCCAGAACTAGTATGCATCCATAATTAAAAATTAAGACTGGGCTCGGTAATCCCAGCACTTTGGGAAACCAAGGCAAGTGGATTGCCTGAGCCCATGAGTTCGAGACCAGCCCAGGCAACTGGGTGAGACCTCCTCCCTACAACAAATCAAAAATGAACCAGGTGTGGTCATACGTGCCTGTAGTTCCAACTACTCGGAAGACTGAGGCGGAAGGATCACCAGAGCCCAGCAGGTCAATGCTGAGGTGACCATGAGCGTGCCACTGCACTCCAGCCTGGGCAATGGAGTAAGACTCCAACTCAAAAAAAAAAAAAAAATCTATCTGTGACTCCTTTAATTATTAAGACAGTAAATAGGTATAACTTTTTAAAAATCATATCTTGAAATCCAAGTATTTCTACACTTAATTAAATCTAAAATTGTATTACTAAACAAATTATTTGATCCCGAAGTAAATTTTTCAAAAAACTTTTATTGGTTTGCATATATTAAAATATATAATTTGCTCAGTATCTATCAGTTAAGGAAATTTTTATTGGCATAATGTATCACGTAGGATTAGATTAAATAGTATGTGATAGAAACCTAAAAAAGATAGTTTCTTTTTCCTTTTTTTTTTTTGAGTTGGAGTCTCACTCTGTCACTCAGACTGGAGTACAGTGGCCGCTGCCGGCCACTGCAGCCTCGACCTGCTGGGCTCCAGTGATCCTTCCACCTCAGCCTTCCGAGTAGCTGGAATTACAGGCATGCGCTACCACGCCCGGCTGATTTTTTGATTTATTGTAGAGATGAGGTCTCGCTGCCCAGGCGGGTCTCGAACCCGCAGACTCAGGCAATCCACTCACCTCAGCCTCCCAAAGCGCTGGGATTACAGGCTGAGCCAAGTACGGAGGCAGGTACTCTGGGGTTCTTATAGCAGCTCTGCTCTTCCTCAAATGGATTTGAAATTGATAGGCCCTGCATCAAGTCAGAAGTGACTCAATTTTCATAGAAGATAAAAAGTGAGCTGTGATAAAAAAACAATTCCCTCAGAACTTGGAATTAAACCTTTCAGGTGTTCAAAATCAACTACCAAGACCTGGGAATTGGCTTGAAGACTTGCACATCATTTGGGCTTAGAGCTATAGATTATAGACTACTTAATCACCTCCAGTTGGCCTTTGACAAGAGTGGCTATACTTTGGTGACTAGGAGATCTGAGAACTTTTCCTTTTTTTTAAGGACTACTAAATGGAAAATAAATAATGCAGTTAAGAACACGAACACTAGGTGTTTTTAGCACCACCTTTTATCAAGAGTTTCTTCATTCATAATGATTCTTCCAGGTAGATTGCAACCCTCTTGAGGACAGGAAGTATGGGCTGCACATTTCTGGATTTCCATAATGTCCGAGTGCAAGGTCCTGCACAATCTCACCTTGCTTCTCTCTCCACCTTCATCAGATCCCTTCATTTTCTTTCTTTCTCTTGAGATTATTGGAATGGGCCCATATGTATTGGAGAAATGTATGCCCTTCAAAGAAAAGATGTGCAGGGATTGCTGGGAGTCTCCAGAAAAAACAACTGGGTCCTCACACAGCAGTGGAATTCACCATTGACAAGCCCCACCCAATCTTGCACACAGATTCCAAATTTTGTTTCTATCATGAAATTCAGCCAACCCAGGAAAAAAAAAAAAGGTAGAGGTAGAACAAAACTATTTTCATATATTTACAGTCTCATAATTCTTAGGCATTTTTCTTAGTAAACTCCAGGGAGAGAAAGAACATGCTTCACAAAGCAGGGTCAGTACTTGGGAGAGAAGTGATGAGATCCAAGAAACAGAGTGTGTGATCCTGGAGAGAGAAGTGAAAGCAATTCACCAAGATGGTGATGAAGAGAAGTCACCAGATGAGAGCCTTTAGCAGAGAAAAAGCAACTCTTCCATATTCAAACAGAAAAATAAAAGACTCCAAGAGGGCAGTCCACAAGGGGTCTTCCTGTTCTTGTGGAAAATTTAAAGAAAAACACAGTAAAGTGCAGAAAAGCTCATTTAGCAAACAAAAAACCCCAAAATAATATAAGCTATTTATTAATTACAGGAAAACAAAAAGATGTGCAAGCAAAGAGTTATAATAATTGAACAATGTGGTTCTCTTATGAGTAATATTTATGTCATAATAATAGAAACTATGAATATTGACTTAATGAATAATTATAATACTGATATTTGGGGAAAATGGGAGGGGAGGTGGTATAAAATGCAATTATCATCTATCATAGTAAGAATCCATAGGTATTGAAGGAGTTACATTATGATGTTATTCTTTTAAAACATAAGGTAAGTTTATTTTTTTAATATATATTTTTTATTTTAAAATTGTGGGGTACAGTTAAGGGTTAGGTATACAAATATTCATTGTGCAAGTACCCTTGTTGATGAGGTGTGCCACCCTTTCCCCAGACAGATATTGACTACCGTTAATCAATATCTCACCTCCCCTCCCCCTCCTCGCC
>NW_007249922.1:236338-251315 GCF_000164805.1 Carlito syrichta | reverse complement strand
TTCCCAGTAGGGGGATTGTGGGGTCATATGGAAGGTCGATTTTTAGAGTTTTTAGGAATCGCCACACTGATTTCCACAGAGGCTGTACTAGAATTTAAAGCAAGAGGTAAAAATATCAGGACAGAGGATCTCTTCTTTTCCTTATAAATATGATAGGACATTTTGACTTTAAAGAGCATGAACATGTTTTACTTTGATGCAAATTAAAGTAAAATGTTTATTCATAAATAATTGGGGAAAGCACTAAAACAGATCCTTTCAGGTGTAATAAAGGAAATCTAAAGCAAAAATGACTGTTTAATAAAGATTTGTAGTATTGCAGTTGTTGCTCAAGGTCCGCTTATGAGTGAGAACATGTGATACTCAGTTCTTTGTTTCTGTGACAGACCACTCAGTATTATAGACTCTAATTCTGTCCAGGTTGCTGCGAAGTTCATGGTTTTGTTCTTCTTTATGGCTGTGTGATATTCCATTGTGTATATGTACCGCATTTTTTTTAGCCAGTCCTCTTTTGATGGGTGGCATGGTTGGTTCCAGGTTCTTGCTATGGTGAACAATGCTGCGATAAACATACGTGTGCAGGTATCTTTTTTATAGAGTGATTTGAGTTCTTTCTGGAAAAGGATTGACTGTAGCAGGAAACTGCAGAGGGGAGGGAGGGTGGGGAGGTGGGATTGACAGTAGTGGAAATCTGCCTGGGGAAGGGGGGCGCACCTCATCAACAAGGGTAACTGCACAGTGAATATTTGTCTACCTAACCCTGAAATGTACCCCACAATTTTAAAATAAAAAAATTTTTTAAAGTTAAAAAAAAGATTTGTTTCTGTTATTTGGTTTTCTGTATGTTTGTTTCTGTGACATTTTAGCAGATATTTATGTTAGTTGTGACATTTTAGTGGAAATCCACTATGAAAACTAGGTGCTTTGAGACTTTTAAATAGGTTTCTGACAAGAGAATTTCAGTATCTTAAGAGAAGAATTTACTGGGGGAAAAAAATCTTTAAAATTTAGCAATCTGCATAGGAAGCTTTCAGTCACCCCGTGAACTTTCCCCCTTTGAAATACAAAATTATACCTTCTCAAAGAAAAAAAAAAACAACACTTTAAATTCAGGGACAATCTTCTCTCTTTTGCAGCATTTTTATAATTTGATAATAATTTTTATAAATCCTATGAACCCTCTATGAAATGTCACTTTTTTAGAGAAAAGTTCTTTATGAAAATTTAAGTAGGTTATTAGACTATAGTGATCATTTGTATTTTTACAATATGATAATATTGACATTATGATTGTATGGTTGACCTTATAGTCATATTTTAAAATAAAAAATATATTTTTAAAAAAGGAATTGGATCTGTGGGGGGGGAATGAATATATATATGTGTAATTAAAATAATTTCTAAAGTTGTTCTGTCTTTCAATTTTAATGACAAAGAAAAGTCCTCAATAAGCTTACTGGGGTATACGATCACATAAGTTCTATTGTAAGTAAGATTATTCTTATATAAACTTTTGCTTCAAATCCATTTATATATGCTTCCTCCTTCCTGTCCACTTCCTTTTTTTCCTTCCTTCCTGTTATTCCCATGAAAAACCAAATATTAACTTTGGAGAGAGGGTATGCTCAATAGTAGACTCATACAAACAGCAACTATACTGATCATCTCAGTTACTCACCTCAATGACTGGATTGATAATCCTGGTTATAGCTCACATGGATAAAGTAATCACATATTCAAAAGAACCCTTTTAAGGAAACTTCACAATAAGCCATTCCCCCCCCCTAAACTATGTAAAACCATTCTGTCTTTGCAAGGGTTGCTCTCTTGCCTGGGAGAGTTTTCTTTCTAGTCTATTGAGCAAATCTTAACCATCTTTTAAACTTGATTTTATATCAACTCTTCTGATTTTAGATGGTCTCCCTTAAAAATCTTCACTCCCAAACTTCCTCTTTAACCAACTATCTCCCTTGCCCTGTAAAATTCCCGTAGTACACACAGTGCAGGCTTTTGCTAGGAGGTTCCTCAGCACTATGACTGACTTTTCCTCCAATCAACGAGGGACATTTAAGAGTCACTTCAAGCCACTTAGGCCATTGGTTTGTGTTGTTGCAATTACACAATTTAACTAAAACTTACCCAAACCAAGAAAATGTGCGTGGGCAAAAAAATATACTTCTCTGAAAGTTAATTTGAATGCTTCTTTTGCAGAGACTTGATGAAAGTTAAGTCTTCAAATAGACACAAAAAATATGTAACAACTAAATAGGTAAAATAAGTGTGAAGTTTAAAAAAATAACAAATCTAGAGAAATAAGAAACTCCAGTGCTTCCTAAGAATCTTTTTAAAATTGACATAATAATTGTACATACTTATGGGGCACAATGTGATATTTCACTACATGTATACATTGTGTAATGATCAAATCAGGGTGAAAAGCAAATTCATCACCTAAAACATTTATCCTTTGTTTGTGTGTGTTGGGAACACTCAAAATTTTAGTTCCAGTGTTCTGTGGCAGGGGCCCCCAACCCCCAAGCTGTAGATCGGTACCAGTCCACCTGTTTGTGGCCTGTTAGGAACTGGATTGCATAGCAGGAGGTAAGTGGTGGGCAAGCAGAGATCCACCATCTGTCTGAACAGCAGCGGCATTCGATTCTCATAGGGGCAGGAATCCTACTGTGAACAAACGAAGGAGCTAGGTTGAGCACTTTTTGTGAGAATCTAATGCCTGGTGATCTGAAGTGGGGCTGAGGCAGTGATTAGCAGTGAGATTTGACTGCACACCCCACCCCCTTGTCCGTGGAAAAATTGTCCTCTACAAAACCAGTCCTTGAGCCCAAAAGTTGGGGACCACTGTTCCATAGCACTGTAGGATGACTATAGTTAACAATTCGTGAATCTTCTGGGGGGGGTCTCTGCTCTATAAATACATTGAAACTGAAAATCGTAGAAAATTTAAGTGTAGTTTGTACAAAAAAGAAGTCTCAGTTTTCCAGTCTGCGGACTTACACAAAAAGGTTTGGTCCATTCTCTAAGGATATACAAAAAATAAACAAAATTTGATGGTTTTACTTTGTAATGCTTAAGACTTGTACATATACTTTTCTTTGCCTACTTTTAAGTTAACTTTTTAATTCGCCACTTAGCCTTGATAACATTTGATTTAAAAAATGACTTTTATCACATTCACTTACTCTTCTGCAGTACTTTTGCTCATTAAAAGTACAATAGTCTGGGCCCGGCTCAGTGACTCAGCCTATAATCCCAGAACTTTGGGAGCTGGGGTAAGTGGATTGCCTGAGCCTGCGGGTTCGAGACCAGCCCGGGCACCTTGGTGAGACCTGTTTCTACAATAAATAAAAAATTAGCTGGGCATGGTAGCTGCACGCCTGTAGTTCTGGCCACTTGGAAGGCTGAGGCAGAAGGATCGTTGGAGCCCAGCATGTCGACGCTGGGGTGGTCGTGAGCATGCCACCACACTACAGTCTGGGTGATGGAGTGAGACTCCAACTCAAAAAAAAAAAGGACTATGGTCTGAACATCTGTGTCCCCCCAAAAATTTGCTTGTTGAAACCAAATCCTAAACTTGGTGATATTAAGAGGTGGGGTCTTTGAAAGATGATTAGGTCACGAGGAATCTGCCCTCATGAGCAGGATTAGTGCCCTTATAAAAAAGGTCCAAGGAAGTTTATTCCCCCTTTTCACCATTTGAGGACCCAACAAGAAGGTGCCATCTTTGAAGTAGAGCATGCGCTCTCACAAGACACCAACTTAGCCGGTGCTTGGTTTTAGACTTCCTTACCTCTAGAATGGTGAGAAATAAATTTCTGTTGTTTATAAACCATCTAGCTTAGTGTATTTTGTTAAGGACTAAGACAATAAATTAAATATCTAGTTCATATATTCAATACTGTAGGTACTAAGCTAAGTTCTGAGATACAGCTGTGAAAAATTAAAATGTGACTGTGCCCTCATGGAGCTTAAAACTGTTTCTACCGGCTACTCGGAAGGTTGAGGCGGAAAGATCGCTGGAGCCCAGCAGGCGAGGCTGCGGTGGCCGGAAGCGGCCACTGCACTCCAGTCTGGGCGACAGAGTGAGACTCCAACTCAAAAAAAAAAACTGTTTCTAGTTCTATTCTAACACTTGTTGAACCAAAAGTATGTTTACATATCTGTTTTCCTTGTTCTTGGATAGCCACCTAAAAAGTAGGAAATATAATTTCCATTTTTGCATTTTCAGTACCTTACAAAGTATCTGGTACTTAGTAATGGTTAAATAAAAGTTGGTTGGACTTAATTAGCAACAAAAGCCAAAAACGTTATTTAATCTACACATGCTGATATCTATGAGCTTATCTAGATCAATATTGTGCGTTATAATTTGTAGATTTGTCTGCTATAAACCAATGGCTGGGATTGAAGCATAAACACATCAATGATTTTTCAATAAAAAATGACTACCTGATTGTACAATTGCTTATTAACTGGGGCATCATTTACTAGAGAAGTACTTACACAGCAAGCACCTACTTTTGGAAATTTTCACCATAGTCTGTCCTCAGCATGTCTCTAGCACAAAAGTACAGCAAGGAAATAACCTCACAGTCATACAAGAGCTTGAAAGTTAATGAATTTGGTCTGCACAAAAGATGAGTCAGAATAACAATTCATTCCTGGTGAGGGAGGGCCTTTTCTGCTGAGATTCTTCAACTGTTGTGTTCCTTCCCACACTTAACACTTTAATCCTATAATAACAGCCTGGAATATACATAAAGATTCCTGGGAACAGCTTGCACTTTTAACAAGTTTTATTCAGCTAAAAAAGCTCTTTATTCTCACCCAGAAAAAAAAAATCAATGAAAAATCATATATGGAACATTAATCCACATCATTGATAATTTAACCTTGAAGAGTCCCAAGATCCTCTCTGACTCTATAACCATCTGATTCGTGTTTCCAGAATGTGTTGCTTAATAAAGTCATCTCAATGTTGTCAAGTATATTTGCTCCATCATGTGGTCTTCACACCAGTCTTTGATGTTTCTGTGCTACCCATGGATGTCAAGATTTCTTTAGCAGATGGTGGAGTTTCACACTTCCAGTTTCTCAATATAACTGGAGCAGATATCTGGGTAACATGCAGCCATAATTGACTAAAAGTACAGTCACCTTATTGTGTTGTTTTTAAATTTCTTGAGAAATTTAAAAATACAGACAAGTACAAATAACATGTCACACATCCATGAACCTGCCACCACCCAGTATTGAAAGTTGTTAACATTTTGACACGTGATTAAAATCTTTTATTAGAAACAAAATATAATAAACATTATAAATAAAATCAAGCATTATGGATAAAATCAGTCTCTTTTGCCCTCTATTCCTAGTCTGAATTCTATACTTCTCTTATCAAAGGTAGCCTTTGTCATGAATGCAGTATCTATTTTTGTCTAACAAAATATTATACATACATATTTGCTTTCAGAAGCATAAAAGAGCATTGGTTTGTATGAATTTTTTTGTTAATGTAAATAATGTGTTATTCTGTATCTTTCTTTTTATATTCAAAATTATATACTATACATAATATAATTATGATTATATACTTATAATTATATATCTATTATATATAATGATATATTTTGATATATGACCATATATACATATACATAAGAATGCTTTTAAGGGACTATATGGCATTCTAGCAAATCAGTATTCCACAATTTATTTATTCATTCACATATTGATGGACAATTAGATTGGTTCTAACTCTTCACAATCATAATATGCTTTAAGTCTTGTAATGTTTCTTTGTGTACATGGTCAAGATTCTCTAGCCTGAGGCTACTTTAACTGCAGCCCAGAGTTAGATGTTGTTCCTCTACAAATTATGATAGTCCATAAGGAGTCTGAAACAGAACAGCATCAACCGTGTCCCAAAGCATACTTTTTAGTTCATCTGATGTTTCACAGCAAGCCTTTCTCGAGAAAGGAAATGATGTCCTATGTTTACATTCTGATGCAAGCTTTTTATCTAATCGTGAATTGAGGAAGACTGCTCTCTATCACACACGTGAAAGTAGCATTTCACATTCATAAGGTATGTGAGTTTTCATTTTTCAATTGCTTTCCACAATAATTGTCCCAATTTACTCATCTGTGGTTTCTAAAATTTCTATTTTTTCCACATTCTTACCCACTATTTTTTTTGGGGGGGGGTATTTGTTTATTATAGCTTTATAAGACATAATTTGCATACACCCATTTAAAGTATACAAGCCAATTGTAAATACACCCATTTAAAGTATACAAGCCAATTGTTTTTAGTATATTCACATAGTTGTGCAACCATCACCACAATCAGTTTTAGAACATTTTCATCACCACCCAGAAAATCCTCAACCTTCCCATTCCTCCATTCCTAGGCAACAACTCATCTACTTTGTGCTTCTACAGATTTGCCTGTTTTAGATACTTCATATACATGGAATCAGACAATATGTAGTCTTTAGTGACTGACATTTTTCACTTAATGTTTTCCAGATTCGTCTATGTTGTAGCATATGTCAATACTTCAGTCTTTTTATGGTAAAATAATATTTCATTTTATGAGTTTACTACATTTAAAAATCTGTTCATTAGTTGATGAACATTTGGGTCATTTCTACCTTCTTGGCTATTACAAATAATGTTACTAAAAACATATTTGTACAAGATTTTGTGTGAACCTATGTTTTCGTTTCTCCTGAGTTATGTATCTAGAAATGGAAATCCTGGATCAGATGATAACTCTGTCTATAACCTTTTGGGGAGCAGACTGTCTTCCAAAGTATCTATGTCATTTCACATTCCTACAAGCAGTGTATAAGGACTTTAATTTCTCCACATCCTCATCAGCACTTGTTATCTGACTTTTTAAAAATCATATCCATCTTAGTGGATGTGAAGTAATTTCTCAATGTGGTTGTGATTTGTATTTGACTAATCATGTTGAGTATTTTTTCATGTGCTTATTAGTCATTTGTATGTCTACTTTGGAAAAATAGCTATTCAGATCCTCTGCTTATTCTTTAATGGGGCTATTTGTCTTTTTAGTATTGACATATGAATTTTTTATATATCCTTGATACAAATTCTTTGTCAAATATAGAATTACAAATATTTTTTCAACAAATTTTTTTCTATTTATGTTTTTATAATTGTAAATGAGGTATAACATATAAGTAAGCCTGTTATGAATTTTAAGTGCATAGCTCAATTAATATAGAAAAAATTAACATATAAATATTGGGGTATTCATGTATATATACATATATATGTGTGTATATGTATATATCCTGCTAATATAATATATTGCTGGATTTGCATTTCTAATATTTGATTAAGGATTTTGTTTCTATTTTCATGAAGAATATTGGTCTGCAAGTTTGTGCCAGTATGCTTGTTGACCTCATGAAGTGGGTCTTTTTGCTGTATGGTTTTTTTGAAGAATTGATATAATTTCTCTTGAAATTATTAGCAAAATTCACAGTGAACTTACCTGGACCCGATATTTTTCTATGAGAAGGATTTTAGCCACAAAGTATTTTTGCACTGAATACTGGACATAGTGGATTTTATATAGCTGAGTTCCAGGTTTTGTTATTTTCCTGTAAAAAAAAAATTGGATTTCATTTAAGAAGGTACTTATGTTAATTGTGAGCCAGTTGATGATTTTGAGGCTTATTTTTAAGTTTTGTTTAGTGGGTTTAAAATAGCTTTTAATCTAGGCCTAGCTGACTCCCCTCTGCTGTCTTTATTGAATGCCCTGGGTGTGCAGCAAGGACTTTCTACCCTGGCCAGTTGGAACTTGACAAGAGTTCACAGTACTCTCAGCCTCTGTGAACTCTGAGACTAGTTCAGCTTAAAGCTACTTCGTAGTTCTTTGGGCAATTCTTAGCATTTCCTATGCATGCAAAACTTACCATGCTGTCTCAAAGAGCCCTATGTATAGTTCTGGAAATTCTGTTCCATGCAGCCCTCTCCTATTATTCTGCCCCACAAATTCCAGGTGCTTAACATTTCCCATATTCTCATCTCTGTTGTCTCATCTGTGTTCTTCCTCAGGTTCCTTCCTTGCACTGATATCCAGAAAGCTTCTCTAAGAAAAAAGCTATGGCTTACTATATTTCTTCCCCTTATCTCAGAGATCACAGCTCTGTGCTGTCTGTTGCCCAACATCTCGGAACAGTTGCCTCATTTATTTAGTCTGGCTTTTTGTTTATGGTGAGAAGGTAAGTTCGCTTCCAGTAACTCTTTTATGCCAGCGGCAGAAGTCTCCACATAAAATCCAAATTGCTGTGAATAATAGCCTTCCTTCCACTAGTCAAGAGAAATCCATTTTGTCTTCCCTACATCCTCTTTTTATGATTGTTTGGGGCCCTTACTCAGTCTAGGGGGTTAGTACTGATTTCTGTCATCTGAGATAAGAACAGAAGATGTGCTCAGTGCCTGGAAGACAACTGCTGTCTCTGAAATTGCCCTGTCATGTCCCCATCATAACATCAGAGCCAGCATCAAGAGTATAGCTCACACCTGATTTGAAGTCTTTTTTTTAACACCCTCATCTCTGTACTACAAGATTATCTTCAGTAGTCATCATGAAGTAAGATAAATATATCTCACAAGCGAATTAAAACATTCATTTACCAAATAGAAATATTACTCCTTTCAATAAGCCTTCTGTTTTGCAGTTTTAAATTCAAATAAGTACAAGAGAGCACATGGATTGATAGAATTGGGATAACAAACTTTCTTTGTCTTTATAATCACTATACTACTATTGTTTATTTCTAATTTATTGTTTAAACAAAAGAATGTGTAATGCCCTTGAGGTTGGTGAAACAAAATGTTCCTGAAGTTAACTCAAACTTTTTCAAACTATTACAAAAATCCTATGTTAGCTAATTCTGCACAGGTTGAGGGCTGACTGTATAACTGAGAGATCTCTGAATTAAGTTCCATGTAAAGTAGAGTGTTTATTAAAGGACAGGTAATAAAATGGGGGTTGCCAGGGATTAGGGGAATGGGGAGATATTGGTCAAAGGGCATACAATTTAAATTAAACAAGAGAAACAAGTTCTAGGGGGTCTGTGATACACCATAAGATTATAATTGGTAATAATGTAGAGTAGACTTGGAAATTGCTAACAGAGTAGATTTCAAATGTTCTCACTACAAAAATTAGTCTGTGAGATAATAGGTATGTTCATTAGCTTGATTCAATCATTCCACAATACATACATATATCAAACCATCATGTTGTACACCATAAACATACACAATTTGTCATTTGTCAAAATACTAAAAAAAGCAAACCCAGAAGGAAATTATTTTTTTCAAAAAGGAGCATTTTATCATCAACATTGTTTAGAGGACACACGGTGATAACATAAAGCAGACTGATGTTTAGCTATTTTTATTATTGTTTCTAAAGCTATCTTCAGGCAATGCACTCCTTTTGTTTGTGCTCTGAGAGGACTGTTCCTATCACCCACCCTTGGTACGCCATCTTCAGCAGCACAGGGCAGTACTCCCTCTCAGAAGAAGCATTGTGATAGCTAAGACACCACTGTTTAAACCTACAATGTCCAATCTAGTTCCTGCCCATTGCTGGGACCTTTTTGGTGCCCATGTTCCTTCACTTTCCTCAATCCAGCAGAGGTTCTTCAGGGTGTCAGTGGTGGGGGAAGAGAACATTTCCATCACTTCCATGCAAATGTAGGTTAGGTTCTCAACGTCCAACTTCCTAAGTGACACAGCTTCCTGTACCCACACAAGGTTGGATCAGAAGAGGTCTAGCCAGCTGAAAATATTTTTCTTACCACTGTTACATCTTTATTTAAAGCGATTGGTATACCATTTTTTGTAATGAGCTGTCATGGTTTAGTATCAGTAGTATGTTGTAAAACAAGTTTGAAATTTTCTAACTCTGTATGTTTTCAAACAACCTAAATACAGAACTTCCCTTCCTGAAAGTTTTTATAGACCTCCTCCAAACTGGCACCTTTGGGTGGGGATATATTTGACTAATTTTTAAAACTTAAACAAAAATAAATTTGACTTTCATAAAAATGACACACATAAAAAATGTAATTAATGCAGGAAGGGCAAAAGAGGAAAGTAAAATACTCAATTCCCATCAGCTGTGAATCATCATTAAATCTGGACTTTTGTGAAAACTGAATCACATAGTTTTCAATAAAAAATATTGAATGCAATTTATCCAAATTTAATAGAAAAAAGAAACTGAAGTAAAACCAATGTGATCTCTTAACTGTCACACAAATGTTTTTTCACTCCATGAGATATTTCCCAACAAAAGTTTCCTCTAGCTCCTTTTGTGGTTTATAAGCATAATGATTGGGTTTTCACGCTCATGTGTGAGATGTGCCTCCCTCAAGCCTTGTTAAGACTTCAGCACGTTACCTACCTGATGTGAAAAAAATTATCTAAAAGTAAAGAAGGATACAAAATAAAACATTCAGAGTGTGCAGTCATTATATCTCATTAAATATGCAATTTAACTTTAGACAGTATCAGCTGATTACCTGCAGGGCTGGATGAATGCATTAGCAGTTTCATTTTTCTTCTAATTTTCAAGGATTTATGTTTTATGACCATAATTCCCAAAGTTGGTTAGCATTTGTTTTATATCTAGATCAATTCAGTACTCCTCACCAGTTCAGGGTCTTCATTTCTAAGTTCTTTAGTTACTTAATCTCTGGATTTTTGCTATCAAGTCATTTGCTAAAGAGGGCTAGTACCGTATTATGCGGACAGGTCTGAGTGTTTCTTTTATACTTGAAAGTTAGGTTGGCTTTGTAAGTGTGCACACCCTTCGTAGTATCACAGGGTCTTGCACTGAGAAGGAACCCATGCTAACATTCTGCTGTCACTCTCTTGAAATTCCTATTATTTTAAAAAATCAGGTAACCCTCGTTTTCATTTTGCTTTGGGATCCCACACACTATCTAGCTGCTTTCGATTAAAAGATGTTGATTTGGACATAAATAGTTCTCAGCCACTCTCTCCTTCAGAACATAGTAACAAATATCTTCTAATATTCCATGACACTGTAGAGAAGTTGGAGGCTCAGCCTAATGTCTTTCCCTATTTAGGTTATTTGATATTGCTGCTTGAATGCATGGAGAAATCTTTTTTATTTTTGAAGTGCAACCACTTAACCAGAATATGTCTCTGTGTTAAGCTTCCTACATTACAGATTTTTGGGAATACAGTATGCTCCTGCCTCAATCTGCAGGTTTGTTTCGGAGAATTATTCGTGTATAATATATTTAGGTATTTTTTTTCCAGACAATAAAGAGGCTGACCCAGACCTCCATATGTTCTTTATTAAGCTTCTCTCCCCTTAGACCTCAAACGTCCATCCGCAGCCATGAAGGGGAGGCTCAAAACCACTCCCTCCAGGAGAGAGGAGAGAGATCTCTTAGAAAAGCAAAACAAAACCCTGACCCCAAATCCCTCTCCAACTAATTTATGGTAAAATTCCTTGAAAAAGCTGTCTATTATTACTGATCCCAGCTTTGGAGCTGTGGTGGCTTCCTGCTGTTGCTAATCTCTTGGTTCAACAAAACCCATCTGTCATCGCAAAGCTTTCCTTACACGTGGAACCAATTTCTTGTGCTCTATCCCCCCCCCACAACCCTATTTTAAATAATTAAACTGGTTTCTATTTCCTTAGTTGACTCCTGACTGATGGGCACGTGAGTGACTATTTTAGTAACAGCCATGAGATTGCACGTATTATTTGTATTGTTTAAACACTGTATATGCTTTCTGGTTTTTATTTGTTTTGTTTTTTTTTTGTCTGCCTGGTCAATTAGTTACTCAAGATTTGAAGTATCCCATTGCACTGACTGCTTTATCAATTTTAAAAATATCTTACTTATGTTTATTAATATACAGAATTCAAAGCATATAAGGTTAACATGGTTATATTTTTCAAGTTGGAACTCAAAGCCAATTTCTGCTCAATGAATTGCACGAACCCTTCCAAGCTTAAGTGGCCTGAAGGCTCCAGTGGGGAAAAGTGTGGTTTTAGTCTTCACATTTCTTTTCTGTATGTAATATTTTTCTTTCTCTGGTTTCTGTGTCCTTCTGATCCAGTCTGCTTTTTCTTCCAAGCATCGCTCAAAGTTTCTGATTCTCTGGTTTCATACTCAGTTCCCAGCAAGTTGATGGATGTATTCTTTTTCATTGTGTGTATTTGACACACACGTACAAATATTTCCATTTCAGTGGAGTGAACAAAGCAACTTTATAGGCTTTTCCTTTCTAAGGTTGTTTTTGTGGTATTAAAATCATCAGTTTAAAAGCATTTACTGGTAAAATCATCAAGGCTTAGACTTTGGAGAAGTAATCCTTTGATAACTTTTTTATTTTCTAATAGTTATTATTTTTATGTTTTCTATTTTTCTCTCAAACCATTCTGATAATTTATACATTCTATAAAACTGAACCTTTATCAAGAATTTAATCTATCAGTTATTTTAATTTTGATTTAATCATTAAAATGTAAAACTCCTCTTTATTATAATTTCTTCATGTGTCCTTCCACGTAGCTAAAGAGAGCCAATGGTTTATTAATCAATCTTATTGCCACTTTTATTCTTTTCTAAATAAATAATTCAGAATTAAATTTTATAAAATATATATTTTTATTTAAACATATTAGTAAAACATGTTTATGTTTGTGTGAAAAAACACAAGATACATCAAGAAAAAGTTAACACCTCTCTTATTCTGCCCCTTATTGCCTAGTGCTATGATAATGCTGACAGTCTGGTGTTACTGTACTACAATCCTCTTCTGCATTTTTGTGTGAATACAAACAAACACATGCAAGTTTTTGTTGTTTGCTTTTTGTTTTTTATTTAAAGAATGGATATGTCATGCACACAACTCCTTTAACTCCTGGTTTTCATATTAAGGTATATTAGACACCCCTTAGAATGAGTATAAATAGTTTCACTTTATTCTTTAAAAAATTTTTTCTTGGCTGGGCATGGTGGCTCATGTCTATAATTCCAGCACTTTGGGAGACCGAGGTGAGAGGATTGCCTGAGCCCACGGGTTCAAGACCAACCTGGGCAATTTGGCGAGACCCCATCTCTACAATCAATCAAAAAATTAGCCGGCATGATAGCACGTGCCTCTAGTTCCAGCTACTTGGAAGGCTGAGGCAGAAGGGTCGTCTGAGTCTAGCAGGTCGAGGCTGGGGTGGCCATGAGCTCAGTGACACTGCACTCCAGCCTGGGCAGCAAGTGAGACTCCAACTCAAAAAAAATAGTACTTTTTTTTCTTTTCAAGACTGCATCTTGTTCTGTTGTCCAGTCTGGAGTATAGTGGCATGATCATGGCTCACTGCAACTTGAACTCCTGGGCTCAAACAATCCTACTGCCTCACCCTCCTGAGTAGCTGGGACTGCATCACCATGCCAGGCTAAGTTTTTTTTTTTTTTTAATTTTTAAATGACTTTTGTAGGGTCTCACTTTTTTGCTCAAACTGGTTTTGAACTCCTGGCCTCAAGTGATCCCTTGTCTTGGCCCCCCCATACTTTATTCTTTTTAATCACTGCATAGTATTCTATTGTGTGGACATATTAAGCATTTGATCTTTCTACTATTGAGGGACATTAGAATTTCCATTTTTGAAACTGGAGGACATTATGTTAAGTGAAATAAGCCAGGAACAGAAAGGTAAACACCACATGTTCTCCCTCATATGTGGGAGCTAAAAAAAGTTGATCTCATAGAAGTGAAAAGTAGAACAGAGGATAATAGAGTCTGAGAAAGGTAGGGGGAAGCCAGAGATAGGGAGAGGTTTGACAAGAATACAAAATTACAGCTAGGTAGGAGCAATAACTTCTAGCGTTCCATACCATGTAGGATGATTATAGTTACCAAAAAACATTTCACATAATTTCAAATAGCTAGAAGGAGGATACTGAATCTTCTCAGCACAAAGAAATGATAAATGTTTGAGATGAGGGGTAGGATAATGGCCTTGACTTGGTCACTTTACTTTATATGTATTGAAACATCACTATGTATTTTATAAATATACATAATTATTATTTGTCAAACAAAAATTTTTTTAAAAAGAACT
Organism: Carlito syrichta; assembly: GCF_000164805.1. Classification (NCBI taxonomy): domain Eukaryota; kingdom Metazoa; phylum Chordata; class Mammalia; order Primates; family Tarsiidae; genus Carlito; species Carlito syrichta. The sequence continues at coordinate 237,142 of NW_007249922.1, read as the reverse complement.
TCCATTTTTGAAAGCTTCAAACAATTCTGCAACAAAGATTTTTCTATGTGATTTTAGTTCTATATTATAGATTAACTCTAAAATATTTCTGAGTGTGCATTTCTCACATTAATATTTATTACTGGATTATTTTAGTAGCAATTTAAACTTTCTCCAGCAGTGTAAAATAATGACCAGCTCCTTACATTTCCTTCAGCAGTAGATATTATAAGTAATTTTTAATTGGTACCCATCTTATCAGTGAAAAGGTTATCTAAGTATTTTAATATATATTCATGTGACTACTAATGATATTGACCTTTTAAAATATATTGGTTGGACCCATCATATTTCCTTCTTTATCAAGGCCCTGGTCATATCCATTTATTCTTTAGATTGTTTGAGATCTTGTAGTTACCTTTTATATTTGGCATAATGACCCTCTGTGTCATAGTCATTTCTTAAATTGATTTACAGTCATTAAGTGTCTACTACTTTCCAGGCACTTTTGATGGTACGAGGGTGCAGTGATAAGCAAATCACAGAATTGTGTTTTCATAAAGCTTACATTCTACTTGGAGAAACAAAAGGCAAGTAAACTAAAGTAATATCATCTCACATGGTGCCAAGTACTATGGGGAAACATAAGGAAAGATAGAAAATGACAGGGTAGAGGATTTCAAATGTGGTGATTGGGTAAGCCTTCAAGAAAACACATGAAAAAATTTCAAAATAATATGAGGAGAAAGTTGTAGTAAAATCTGAGAACAGTGTATTCCAGACAAAGAAAAGTGCAAAGGTTAAGAATTTTTTTTTTTTTTTTTT
>NW_007249922.1:216648-236318 GCF_000164805.1 Carlito syrichta | reverse complement strand
GTCTCGAACCCACAGGCTCAGGCAGTCCACTCACCTCAGCCTCCCAAAGGCGTGGAATTACAGGCTGAGCCACCGAGCCCGGCTAGGTTAAGAATTTTTGAAGAAACATTTTGAAAAACAGCAAGAAAGTGTGACTGATGCAATGTTAAAAGTGAACTTGACAGAGGTTGAGGCTGGGGAGCTTGAGGAAAGCCAGGTGATGTAGGGACTTAGAGGTGTGGGGAAGAGATTATGTTTAATTGGAACTGAGATGGAATTGTACAGGAGGTTTCCAACTACAGGAAAAGTGAACTGGGAAGTTTAGTTAGAAGGGCATTGTTGTAATCTAGGAGCATGATTATGACAGCGGAATGGTGATAACGGTTTAAGGAAAAATGACCAGTAGGTGTCTAGGGCGTATATTTTGAAAATAGGACAAAGAAGCTTTTCTGGTGGTTGGATGTAGAATATGAGGTTTGAACAGGAATCAAGGGCAATTCTCAAGTTTTGGACCTGAACAAAATGTTGATGCTATTTATCAGTCTTAGTCTGTTTGTGCTGCTATACAGGAATATCTGTGGCTTGGTAATTTATAAACAAAATAGGTTTGTGTGGTTTATGGTTCTTTAAGCTGTAAAAAGCATAGCACCAGCATCTGCCTCAGGCGAGAGCCTCTGGAAGCTTCCACTCAAGGTGGAAGGTGAAGGGGAGCCAATATGTAGAGATCACATGGTGAGAAAGGACAAGAAAGGGAGAGAGCGGTGCTAGGCTCTTTTCAACAACCAGTTCTTACGTCAAATAAGAGTGAGAACTCACTCATGACCTTGAGAATGTCGCCAAGCTGTTCATGAGGGATCTGCCCCTGCAACCCTAACACCTCCCACCAGGTCCCACCTCCAAAACTAGGGGTCAGATTTCAACATGAGACTTGGTGGGGCCAAAGAAACCATATCCAAATGATAGCATTACCAGAACGAGTATCATTAGAGTGGGGAATGAGAAATGTTTTGAAGGTGAAAATCAAAAGCCTGTTTTCTATGACAGGTGATATATTTTTTAAAAAGAATATATTGTTTATATGAGAGAGAGAGAGAGAGAGAGATCCAGGGAGTCAACACAGAACTAAAATGATCACTTTTAGAGTAGGAAGATAATTGTGACCTGTGGTATCATTAGCATTATATTGATATTCATTACTAAGAACATGAACCCAACAATCTCAACTACTTCGTTTTCTTTTGGATGGACAGGTCTTCCATTACTTCAGGAAACTTTCCGTTACTTTTATTTTATTTTTTCTTGGTCCTGAATCTATTTATTTATTTATTTATTTATTTATTTTATTTTATTTATTTATTTTTTTAAAGATGTGGGGTACAATTCAGGGTTAGGTATACAAATGACCATTGTACAGGTAAAGTTTGAACCTCACTTTGGTCCCCACTTCACCTGGTTTGAAATCAGGTACCCTTATAGATGAAGTGTGCCCTCCTACCTCTGGCAGTTTCCCACTACTGCCAACCCTTTTTTACAGCATTATGATAATTGTTCAGGGTCCTTTTATGAGTGAGAACTTGTGGTACTCTGTTCTTTGTTTCTGTGATAGATCACTGATTATGATCGACTCTAAATTCATCTAAGTTGCTGCAAAGTGCATAAGTTTGTTCTTATTTATGGTTGCATAATAGTCCATTGTGTATATGTACCACATTTTTTCTTATCCAGGCAAGCTTCGATAGGCAACATGGTGGTTCCATGTTTTTGCTACTGTGACTAGAGCTGCAACAAACATATGTGTGCAGGAATCTTTTTTGTGGAATGATTTGAGTTCCTTCGGGTATATTCCCAATAGGGGAATTGCTGGGTCATATGGAAGGTCAATTTCTAGTTCTTTCAGAAATTGCCACACTGTCTTCTGAAGAGGTTGCTCTAGTTTGTATTCCCACCAGCAGTGGAGAAGCGTTCCTTTATCTCTGCATTCTCATCAGCGTCTATTGTTGTTTGTTTTATTAATGATGGCCATTCGTACTGGGGTAAAAATGGTTGTGGTTTTGATTTGCATTTCTCTGATGACGAGTGAGGCTGAGCACTTTTTCATGTGTCTGCTGGCTGCCCATTTATCTTCTTTTGAGAAGTGTCTGTTAAAAGCACAATCCCATTCACAATAACCACCAAAAAAATGAAATACCTCAGCATCTTCCTAACCAGAGAAGTGAAAGATCTTTACAATGAGAACTACAAAACACTGCTCAAAGAAATGGAAAAATATTCCATGCTCATGGATAGGAAGAATCAACATTGCTAAGATGTCCAGCCTACCAAAGGTAATCTACAGATTCAACGCAATACCCCTTAATTTTACCAACATCATTCTTCTCAGACCTGGAAATGACAATACAGAAATTCATATGGAAACATGAATGACCACAAATAGCCAAAATAGTCCTTAACAAAAGAAACAAAGCAGAAGGTATCACACTTCCAGACTTCAAACTTTACTATAAGGCTACAGTAATCAAAACAGCCTGGTATTGGTATAAGAATAGGCATATAGACCAATGGAACAGGATAGAGGTTCCAGAAGCAAAGTCTCAATTTCTCAACCAACTCATCTTTGACAAAGCCTCCAGCTACAATCACTGAGTAAAGGAGAACCTATTCAGTAAATGGTGCTGGGAAAACTGGCTGATCACATGCAGAAGATTGAAACAGGACTCCTACCTATCATCATACACAAAAATTAACTCTAAATGGATCAGAGACCTAAACGTAAAACCTCAAACTATAAGAATTTTAGAAAACACAAGAGACACCCTTATGGAAATTGGAACTGGCAACCAATTCCTATTCAGAACCCTAAGTGCCCATACCTTAAGAAATAAGATAGACAAGTGGGACCTCATTAAACTGACAAGCTTCTGCAAAGCAAAAGAAACCATCAAGAGAGCAGGGAGACAGCCCACAGAATGGGAAAAAATATTTGCCAACTGCATATCTGACAAAGGCGTAACATCTAGGATCCACAAGGAACTCAAATGTGCTGAAAGGAAAAAAAAACAAACAGCCCCATTAAAAAGTGGGCAAAAGACATGAATAGACATCACCGTTACTTTCAGTGAAACATTGGAGGAAAAATGAGAGCGTCTCATCGTTCCTCAAAATGTAATTATAGCAATGACTACAGATTACCTCTGAAAAGTTCCTAGATCAATTCAAAAGCTGAGTGCTCTCATATATATGAACATGCATATCAATAACACAAGTAACAAGTTAAAAGATGCAATGGATCATTTTCCACACTTTAAACATAAGCTAAGTTTCTGCTTTTTGTTGTTGTTTATTGTTTTTGAGTTGGGGGTCTTATTCTGTTGTCTAGGTTAGAGTGCAGTGGCACAATCATGGCTTACAGCAGACCCTGGGTTCAAGCAATTATCCTGCCTCAGTATTCCAAATACCTGGGACTTTTTAATTAAAAAAAAAAATTTGTAGAGACAACCTCACTATGTTGCTTAGGCTGGTCCTGAACTCCTGGGCTCAAGCACACGTCTCACCTCTGCCTCTCAAAGTGCTGGGATTACAGACTTGAGCCTTAGTGCCTGGGCTGCTTTGTTTTTAAACTTAGACTTTTTCTTTCTGCCATTAGAATGAAATTCTTAGTTTAGATGTATCAGATATATAGTCCATGCTTATTATTCCTTATAAAAGATGAGAATTTGGTAAAGCTATTTTCTTTTTCTTTTTTTTTTTTTTTTTTGAGTCAGAGTCTCACTCTGTCGCCCAGGCTGGAGTGCAGTGGCATGCTCACAGCCACTGCAGCCTCGACCTGCTGGGCTCAGGTGATCCTTCCGTCTCAGCCTTCCAAGCAGAAGTAAGACTACACTGATGGTCGTTCCTAATCTAGGCCCAGCCTTGAATCATTTTACCACCCTTCCAGTATCTTTCTGTTGCTTTCCCCTCCCATCCTCTTTCTCTCTCTGCTTCCCACCACTCCTTACCCAAGCATTTTCTGGACTTCATCTTACCATTATCTTAGCTGAGTAAGTAATCCTACCTGGAACTATGTCTTCCTTCTACTTTGTCCTTCAAATTCCCAGCCATTTCCTACAGCACTCCAAGAATCAACTGAAAATGTTTTCTCCTCTCTGACTGCCAAATTGTACCTATAATTTGCTCCATCTATTTTAACATTTTAAAAGATGAATTGACATTTCACTTTATATGTGTGCGTGTTCAATGTGCCCCTAGTTATTTCATGTATGTAAATTATCCCTCCTTAGTAAGAACTTTGGGGGACAGGTTTCTTGCTCTACTTATTGTTTTCTGCTTTCCTGAACACATACTTGTTGCATTATATTCCTTAATGTGTATGACTACAAATCAGATATGAGAGAATCAAACTTAAGATGTAGGGGAATTTTTCAGAAGAAAGTCAAGAATAAGATAAGGGATTAAAGACAAAAAGGAATCTTACCTAAAGAAATGATATAGTAATTCTTTTATAATCATCTCTACCAAGTTTCAACTTCTACCCTACATGACAGTATACTTCCCCAAATACTGTCTCCTCCCTCTGGACTCCTTCATGGTGTGTGTCTTTAAAAGACACCTAAGCCAGGTTCAAATCCCTATTGCACTATGTAAGAGCTGCATGACCTTAGACATGTAACTTAACCTCTCAGTGTCTATTTCCTTATCTGAACAACAGGGGTAGAAATGAAACTTTTAAAATAAGATTTCTGGAAAGATTAAGTGACATTAATAATGTAAAGTACCCCCACTCTTGTCTAAGGCAGTGTTTAGTAGACCACAACTCATTGGGTTGAGAAATAAATGTTATGGGTTCCAACAGAGATTTTTGATTAAGTGAAAATAAGTGGAGTTTAGCAGCGAAGAAGGGGACATAACAGAGTATATAGCCCATAATGTGAGAAGATACTGATTTGTGACATTTTTATTTCAGATCTATGTTAATATGTGTTCTACACTGTAACATGAAATGTATTTCTCCCTGAGAGTATAGGACTAAAAATGTTTGAAAACCACGGAGTGAACATTAGTCTAAATTTCATGTCATTCATGAAGCCATTCCAGATTTTGTCACCCAGAAATGAACTCTCCCCCCTGACCTTCTTGGACAACTTTTTTGTGCCACATTCTTTTTCGTATTAGAACTGCTTTTGTAAGTATTGCATTTTTAAAGCCGAATCTCTTTGAGCATCTAGGGCATGCATTGTTCATCTCTGAATACTTGGCAGGGTTTTCGGCATATTTGTTTGCACATTATAAATGCTAAATAGTTATTTTGTTAATAGATGACTGAGTTTTACCCATACCTAATTTTGGAGGTGACAAACTGAAAAGGGAAGCCTGGAAAAGAATCTAGAGGCAAAAATGCAAAAATTTACTTCAATAGAAGTGAGAAAAATTTGTATCTACTGATTTGTTTCAATGAGGAATTCCCACCCACCTTTACAGAATACTCTTGAACTTTCAAAAGAGGATTTTGTTATTGGGTGAAGCATTTTTCTCTTAATCTTTTTGGGGTAATATTTCCCAAACTGGGCTTTACAGGTAAGTTTTAAAGGTACACAAACTCTGCAACTGTATATAAAATCTCTGTGTGCTACACACACACACACACACACACACACAAACACACACACTCACTGGAGTGTGGGGGTTCACAACTTTATATTCTCCAAGGAGTTGTTCCATGATCCAAGAAACCACAAACATAACCCTGTGTTATGTTTTTCTGAAGATATTTTTCTTTAAAAAAAATTCCCAACTTTCTTCATTTCCCCTTAGCCTCAACTTTTTTCCCCCCTCTTTTCTTAGAAACCATCCAGCTAGGGTTAATGATTTAGATTCTCTCCCTAGTCCAAAGGGCACCCTCTGGTGTTAAACTAGGTGGAAAGGAAGACACTGTGACTCTTCAGGCCGTTAGGAAATAGTTTAACCACTGTTCTCCCATGGCCTGCTCCCGTTAGTAATCTCTTATTGGCTTTCCATAGCAATAAATCACCTGTCCTCTCAGCACCTTGGCAGTTCTGGGAATATGTGATCATCATGCTCATTCATCCTCTCGGGTGCTCCAGAAACCTGATAGGCGGTGCGTAGTCTCATTGAGGTTCCATTTGCTTTTGATCTTTCAGTTCCGTAAGAAATGAGCACCAGGAAAGCCACTATCAAGGACTGTCATTTGGGACCTCCCACATAACAGGTTCCCTAGGCAGGGGAGCAAAGAGTGCCTGCACCCAGGACAACTGGGAGGAGAGTGCATCTAGTGTATAAGTGGAATTTCGTGTCTGCACTTTTGTCTGCAGTCACCCCACCAGCAGGACTTCTTCCAGCACATTCCCCAGAACAAGCAGAAATGGCTGGGTAGCAGTTGAGGCTACATAAACACAGTGGTTATTTAAACAGTTACCTTGAAGCGCATCCTCTCTCCTTCATACTAACTTCCACTATCAACGCCGACCTCACTTCCCAGAGCTGAGATGCCAAAACCTTGGGGAACCTGACCTAAGTTTTAAAAACCAAGCAAAGCTTTCCAGCCAGCCAAGGAATATACAGACACATTACCCTCTGATTTTTCTTTCTGGCACAAAGTGCGCCACCTCTGTAAGGAAATGCTCTGATTCCATTTCAGTAGTTCTCCACCCCTGCCTTTTTCCAGCTCTCAGGAAAGTGGTCCAGGTTATATGCTAATTCAAGAAAGTTGGACTCTCCCAGCAGCAATTAGCTGGGGGAAGGGAAGCACCCTTCTGGCAGGTTGAAGAAATAGATTCCTGATTTTTTTTTTCCCCCACTCTTGCATGGGATCTAAAACCTTGAAACATTAATCTCTTCAAAATGCCACTCCCTTTTGGCCTTAATTGAGCACTTATCTTCCAGGCAAACAGTTTAGTGGTGAAATCAAATCACTTAAAGAGTGACTCTTTTTGGAGAAGAGAATCTTAGGGCAGCAGTGCTCTCTCCATTGTCTATTATCCACTGAAAGTGCAGTTTTCTATTCTTGGCTGAGTTTTTATTTTCCTCTACTTCCCATTATGCTTCATACTGTTTTCCTTTCAGCAGCAGCAGCCTGGGGGACATCTCAACTTGGCTACCTTTCTTCTTTGCTGTCCATAATAACTCCCTTGCCTCTGGAGAAGCAGGATATTAATTCTCCACATGGTTCCTGATAAATTGAAAACACAACAGGTGGTATCCATTTGCCAATGGACTCCCTTTGACCAACAGTCAGTTTCCAAAGCAGTATTTGCCAGTAACCCTGATTTTTCATACAAACAGGAAAGGAAGTTTCGAATTCCATTCCCTGTTCACAGACCTAAGCAGAAAGAGGCGTCATGTCTCTCTTACCTCCTCGTGGTCATTTTAATCTGTAACCACCTAGTCTTGTGTGGTGAGCTCATTATACCTTCATCTGACCTAAAAATATGAATGATAATGCTAAAATAATGAAGAAAGCTTTCTTTGGGCAGATATTTCTTCCCGTTTCTGTCCTCTTAGCACTCACTTCCAAAACAGGCCTACTTTGACTTCTTAGTGGAGATGGTTATAATGGAAGCTTAGAATTTGTGAGGGCGTGCATTGTTCTAATGTCGCTACTTATTTAGCCTCCATGCCTGCCTTGGTTGGAGTGCAGAGAGCCCCAGAGTGTTCCTGCTTCATCCTCTCGAGTCAGCCCTCAGCCTCACCACAGAGCTGGGAGAACCTCAGCACTGATTTTATCCTGCCCAGTGCTCCCAATTACTTAAAACCCCACAAGGAGGTCAAAGACTCTATGCCCTTCTTCAACACATGGACTCCCACACCTGTGAGCTCCTCCAAACTTGACCCTATCACAGACCCCTTGCCCCATCAGAGACGCCCTGCTTCCAACTATGCTCTCTGAACGGGCCGTCAGCACCAAAATCCACTCTGTTCCCAATCTCTTGTTCTAAAGGAGATGCGTTCATCTCTGAGGGCACTGTGCCCCAGAAGCCCCCTTGGGTGGCTTCCCTTCCTCTAAGTTCTTTCCCTCTTGGGTCTGGGCTCCTTACTGCTGCATTCAGACCATCTTCCCTCTTCGTCTTTAAAGCACATGTGTTGCCAGGCGCAGTGGCTCAAACCTGTGATCCCAGCACTTTGGGAGGCCGAGGTGAGGGGATTGCCTGAGCCCGCGGGTTCAAGACCAGCCCGGGCAACGTGGCGAGACCTCGTCTCTACAATAAATCAAAAAATTAGCCAGGCGTGGTAGCATGCATCTGTAGTTCTGGCTACTTAGAAGGCTGAGGTGGAAGGATCCCAGCAGGTCGACCCTGGGGTGGCTGTGCGTGTGCCACTGCACTCCAGCCTGGGCAACAGAGTGAGACTCTGACTCTAAATAAATAAATACATACATCAATACATAAATAAAGCTCATGTGTCAGCCTCCACCACCTGTTGCTCTGCCTGATAAAGTTTACTTATACAATGACCCCGGGGCCCTCCTCTTTAATAGAAATTTGTAGTTTGGGGCCCACTGAGTTGGGTCTTGAAATAGTTCCTGATGATTTGACATAAATGACCATCCCCATTCTCAGAACTTTCAACTCCTTGTCCTCCTCCTTCTTCGTCGGTGACCAGGTCCTTTATTCTCTCTCCCTAGACCTTTGCATGACTAAGCGTTGCCTCCATTCCTGACCTCAGTCACCCCACTTTGAGATCATCACCTCCTATCTTTTGCCGGCTCACTCTCTCAGGTACCCCAGCTCTGAAATGATTCCACCCCACGAGGATTTACAATCCAGAAACCTCACAGCTTTTCACTACCCTCCGCTCCCTCCTTACCTAGCCGAGAGTTCATCCTCCATAGTTATCCATTGCTCTGGACTTCTGCCCCTCCCCCTCTTCTCCTCCTCTCCTTCTGCCGTCACTTGAGAAAGTCCAGATAGTCCGGCTTTCTGCCTTCTCCCCGTCTGCGTTGGAGTGGCTGGTCATGGCTGGGAAAAAAAATACAAATTAAATAAAACGAAATAAGATCCCACTATATGCCTAGCAAGATGACCCTAGTTGGATATGTTGACGCTGCTCCGTGTTGCTAAGAATGGGAAACATTTTGTCATATCATTGTCTATTCATAAGGTCAACCCTGAGCATTTGTTTTTGGTTTATTTTCTCAACATGTCTATGAGACCTATTGAGGCATTGGGTGTAGCAGCAGTACACTCATTCATTGCCTTATAGTAGTCCATTGTATGGATATACCACTATTTATTTGTTCATTTTACTACTTGTGGGCATTTGCACTGTCTCCAGTTTGAGATGGTTATGAATACTGATGTCATGAAGATTTTGTAAATGACTTTTTGGTATATAAGCAAGTGTGTATAGGAGTGAAATTTCTGGGTCATAGTGTGAACCTATGTTTAGCTTTTTTAGGTCCTACTGTACTAAAAAGCACTGTATCAATTTATATTCTCATGAACAGTGTACAAGAACTTCTGTTTTTCCAAGTTTTTACCAATACTCAATAGGGTCAGATTATTCAATTATTGCCCTTCTGCTAGTAGGATCTTATTGTAGTTTTAACTTACATTTTTTCTGATGACTACTGATGTTGAATAGCTTTTCATATGTTTATTAACCTCTTTCTGTGAAGTGACTTTTCAAATCTTGTGATTATGCTTTGTGTGGGTCATTAATTCATTTCCTCTTATATTGAAATATTTTGCATGTTTTGGATATGAGTTCCTTGTCATTAAAAATACAGTCATGCATCACTTAACTATGGGGATATGTTCTGATATGTGTGTGTGTCATTGGGTGCCTTTGTTGTGTGACTATCATAGAGTATACTTACATTTAGATGGGATAGCCTACTACACACCCAGGTTACAACATATAGTCTATTACTCCTAGGCTACAAACCTGTACAACATGTTACTATAGGCAATTGTAAAACAATGGTAAATATTTGTTTATCTGGACATATCTTAACATATAGAAGGTGCAGGAAAAGTACAATATTATAATCTCATATAAAAACGTTGTGCTGTACATGACTGCAATTATTTTCTCCTCATTGTGGCTTGTCTTTTGACCCTCTAAATGATGTCTTTAGCTGAAGAAAAATTTTCAATTTATTGGTCTTCTCCCTTATGGTTAGCACTTTTTGTATCCTGTTAGAAAATCTTTTTATTTTAAATATGTGGGGTACAATTCAGGGTTAGGTATACATATGTTCATTATACAGGTACTCTTGTTGATGAGGTATGCTCCCCCAGAAAATCTTTATCTCTGCCTGAGTCATGAAAATATTCTTCCATATTGGAAGCTTTATTGCTTTGTCTTTCACAATGAAGTCAGTCTTCAATCTATCTGAAACTGACTAATAAATTTTTGAGTATGATATACATGTGAGTTCAATCTCTGATGGATAATACTTGGGAAAGTCCTAAACACTTACCTCAGAAAGACATCACCTACAGCAAGACTATACCTATATATAGACCAAAACATCTGTTCAACTTAGGGCAAAAACTTTACTGGTTTGATGGTTTGCCATCATGTTGACCAACTCAATAAATGATATTTTGACATTTTGACTAAAATGGTGCAATTGCCAGTTTGGTTTTGGCCTTGAATAATCATAGCAAAGGGACTGAAAGTGAAACTGTACTTAGAAAAGAGTGATCTTGAAATTGGTTTCTGGCCCAGACATAATTACTCCCAAGATATACCTGTTAACAAAATTGGGCTTGATTTCCTTAGTCACCTCTTATTATGATTATAAATTAATCATCTTCCTGGCAGGGGGCCGAATTGGGTCTGTTAAGTTTCCTCTGATTCTAATATTCAATGACTGTTTCTTTTCTATTCCAGGAAAGCCAGTTGATTAATATGAATGTTAAAACATAAATAGATTTAAAATGACCACAGACCAACACAGATAATTTTAGATTTTGTAAAGAAGGCAAGATTATTTTTTAAGATCCTTTTAGTTCTAATATGTGTATGTATATATAAACACAGATGTATAAATATACACACATATATAAACACACTTTTGTGTGCATATGCATATATGAAGCATAATTTTAAAAATTATATATTAACAGTAAAAATGATTTCTGTGAAAGAGTTCTGTTGCTTTCATATTTATTCAGTCTTAAATATTACCACTACTAAACTAACCTAACACTTTATAATGACTAAAAAGTAACAGTTTATAATTATGTCACTCAGATATTACCAATTTTATTATTTTGGGGGCATTTCTTTTTAGACTTTTCCAAATGCTTAATGGAGAAACATGTTTAATGTAAAAAAATCTATATAAATAATTTTTTTCTGTTATTAAATTTTGTGAACATTGAGAGGTAGCACTGGGATTAGCTCAGAAAACATACTCAAAATCATTCTTTTTTTTTTTTTTTTTTTTTGAGTCGGAGTCTCACTTTATTGCCCAGGCTGGAGTGCAGTAGCCCGCTCATGGCTACCACAGCCTCGACCTGCTGGGCTCAGGCAATCCTTCTGCCTCAGCCTTCCAAGTAGCTGGAACTACAGGCATGCACTACCACATCTGGCTTATTTTTTTATTTATTGTAGAGACACGGTCTCACAAAGTTGCCCGAGCTGGTCTTGAACCCCTAATCTCAGGCAATCCCCTCGCCTCAGCCTCCCAATCAAAATCACAAAAAGTTTGGGGGTGAAGGTGAAGCATCTCAGAGAGATTGACAGTTGTCCTCCAGAACAATTGATACTGAAGACAAGTCGAGTCTGTTATTGGACAAATCAGGCCAGGATATTTAGAGATGCCATGAACAGAGCAAACAATGATCTCTTCAGACCTGAGCCCCAAATAAAAGGCATGAGTGGAAACAAAAGCACTTAGCATTGAGCAGCTTGTTGTTTGGGCAACTCTTGCAACAGTTCAGTAGTAATCGGGTTTATTAAGTCAACGGCTGTCAAGGTTTCTCCTGAGAGTCTCTGGGCTAGATAGAGGGCTGTTTATTTGCAAAATTACTGGAGTAGTTAATGTATTACCAACAGTCCATATTTTAATTCTTACCAGCTCCTGCTCATGACTGAATTGCCTGGACAACACTCTTAATATCAGTTATTTTTAAAATGAAGTGTCCTAAATATGTGGAAATAGATGTGGCATCAATCTTTCCATACCCTCCCTAAGCAGCCAATTCAGACAACCGGGCCATTTTTTCCTGGGATGGAAGTTATGTCCCTGACTTCTCTTACATTATGTCTATGCCCCATTTTGTCCATCAGTAGCCTTGCAGTTTACATGAGAGTGTTTACAATCATCTCAGGATGGCAGCATCATGGGAACAAACAGGTTATACTTTAAAAAGCTGAAACAACCCTTTCTTCTCATCAGGATTTTGTTATCTAGTTGTACTTTCCACCTTACCCCAATATGCTCAGGCTGTCTGTCTTCTCTGATATCATCGCGGTCAATCAGAAGCAGGCCTGATTTTACTGGTTCATTTTCACCAAAGGTATTACCTCTTATTGACATATTGTCAACCAAAATTCATCTGGCTGAAAATGTCTTTATTTTACTCTAGTTTTAAAAGATTTTTACTGCATATAGATTTCTACTTGCGTGCTATTTTCTTTATGTACATTGAAGACATATTTCCACAATCCTCTGGATTTTTTTTTTTTTTTTTGAGTTGGAGTCTTACTCTATCGCTCAGGCTGGAGTGCAGTGGCACACTCACGACCACCATAGTGTCAACCTGCAGGGCTCAGGCGACCCTTCTGCCTCAGCCTTCCAAATAAGTGGAACTACAGGTACACGCTACCACGCCCGGCTAATTTTTGATTTATTGTAGAGACAAGGTCTTGCCAAGTTGCCCTGGCTGGTCTCAAACCTGCAGGTTCTGGCATTCCACCCGCCTCAGCCTCCCAAAGTGCTTGGATTACAGACTGAGCCACCGAGCCCCACCAATCCTCTAGATTCTATTATTTATGTTGAGAAGTCAACTGTCAGTATAATTAGCTTTTCTGAGGGTAATCTATCTTTATTTTCTGTTTGCTTTTGGGATTTTCTCTTTGTCTTTGATCTTCTGCAGTTTCTTCATAATTTCCCTGGGTGTGGATTTATGTTATATATCCTGCTTGAGATTCATTGGGTTTATGGGAACTGTAAATGGATACCTTTTTATCACATCTGGGAAACTCTTAGCTGTCATCTCTTTAAAGGCTGATTTTGACTTATTTCTTCTGTTCGTTTCTCCTGAAGCTATGATTACGCATATCTTACATATTCCTGTTCTGCCCCACATCATTAATGCTCTTTTATGTAACTTCAGTGTTTCTTCTCTCTGTGACTTCAGTTTGGATATTTCTATTGACCTGTCGACCTATTCATCACTGTCTTCTCTGTGTCTAATCTGCTGTTGGATGGTTCTTCACATATAGTCACTATTTCATTCAATTTTTTTTCTCCTTCTTGAATACTGGCTCTTATTCTCTCTTCTCTGTTATCGCTAGGGTTTTTTTTTCAGGCCGTACTCTGAATAATTTGTTCTAATTTATCCTCCAGTTTATTAGTTATCTCCTTTAGGGTATCTAATTGGTTTTTAAAGCCATCTTTTAAAAATGGATTAATTTCTTTTTGATATCTAGAATTTGTATCTGGTTGTTTTTCAAATGTGTAATGTTGCTTTTTTTCCTTCAGTTTTCTGTCTTTGCATATATCTTTAAGCTTATCTTTATAAATAGGCCATTTGTTTTACAGTCTGTCTAATAATGCCAATATATGAAGTCTTTTGGGGTATTTTGTTGTGTTTTATTTTTCTGGTTTTGCTTATGAAGACTGATTTTGTTGAGTGTTTGGCTACATCTTTGACTGTATGCTACACTGCATGTGAAAGAATCATTTGCAGTAATTACTTAACACAGTAAAATTGCTTTCCTCCAGAAAGTATTTACTTTTGCTTCTACAAGTCACCTGTGGTCCCTATAATTCCATGACCACCTTGAATCAAGTCAAAGGCTTTACAGCACCTGAGTAATCAAAGAATTTGAAACCAGTATGAAACTCTCCATAAGCCTTATCATTTTAGTTTGTCTTCACCCTTGAATGCATGGCCATTTGGCATCTCACAAGCTATTTGTGCATGTGTGGGTGAGTTAGGGAGTTTCCTATAGCATGCTTTATCTTGTTCAGGCCCTGGGATTTTTTTTTACAGTCTCTAAACACTGAGACCATTAAAAAAAGATTCTAGTACATTGGGATTGCCAAACTCTCAAGAAGAAATGACTTCCATGCTTCCTTAACTTTTGGGGTAGATTTAATTATTATTTTTATATACAGCTCAATAATATATTTAAAAACTTCACCCAATCTTTTTAGCACTTTTTAACAACCAATGTAAGTAGCAGAAAGCTCTATAAAATATGTTTTTTTCCCCCATGAGTCTAAATAAAAACTTGGATATGCTTTGGGATAAAATTTAGATTCACAATAATACTAAAAATCAAATAAAATATATTTAAAAGACATATTATGCTTGTGATGGGATCCCCTGATATGCTACCTGTGATCAGCCTCTTCCTCCTTATTTCTCATCAACTTCATGCCCACACAGCTGCACACAGATATATTTATTTTCTGTTACTGTTTCTCTATGGGAAAATGTATGAAGAGAACTTTTTTATTTTATTTATACTTTATCTTTTGGATCTATTCTCTTTGCCTTTTTTTTTTATAGTCATTACTTGTGCCTTTGTGCTCTGAGCTCTAGGAGGATTTCTCAAGCTGTTTATCTACTTTTTGATTTACTATTCATTCTGTTCTTTGGGGCCTCTGTTCTATTTGTCATTTTTAGTATAATGATTTCTCCCTGAAAGTATTCTTTCCCGCTCTCAAATTGTTCCTTTTTCATTTATATGATATCTTATGGAAGCCATTGAGAATAAAAATTAGATTTTAAAAACAGTTTTCTGCTGTAGTCTGCTTGGTGTGTGATCTGTCTCATAATGGGAGGTTTCCTCTGGTAACTCAGATGCATCCACTTTTTTGAACTACAGAGTTTTTTCCTGTATAACATTTTTTTTTTCGTTTTCTTATTATTTTAGATGATTACATGTATCCAGTATGTGGAGCTAAAATAAGTTGTCTTAGGAAAAAAAAGAATACACACATACACACGTATTTTTCTTATTTTATTTATATTTTATCCATTGGATCTATTCTCATGGCCTTTTATATTTTTTATCGTCCTTACTTGTGTATTGTGCTCTGAGCTCTGGGAGGATTTCTCAAGCAGTTCATCTACTTTTTGATTTACTATTCATTCTGGTGTGTGTGTGTGTGTGTGTGTGTGTGTATGTGTGTCTGTGTATATACATCAGAGAGAGAAAATATATCTAGATATTCAAATATTTTCAGGTGAAGGAAAAAAATCTGTATCTATCATCTATTTTTTTGCCCAGGTGAGATTTCATCTACCTATTAAAGCAGGAGGAGTTGTCAGGAAAGAATGTCACTGCTTGCTGAGGAGTTTTTTTTGTTTGTTTTTGTTTTTTTCTTTGCCTTCATTCAAATCCCAGCAACTCAATGAGCACTTGCTTCATCTTCCAGATCTCTGGGGTTATAAAAACAAGTTCTCTTCATGGCCACCAAACCAGTTCTTGTGCACACTGAACTTTCTGTGAATGTTTCCCAAAGCCCACTGCTAAGGAAGAAGATTTCCCCTTCTTCACTTCACGCACAATCTCTCAATGTGCTGCCCTACTCTCCTGTTGTCTGGGAAGCCCAGCATAATCTCTTCCCTGTGTATAGGCCTCCATAAAAGGCAGAAAGAGCCTTGGGCTTTTGCTTTCGACTCTTCAAAAATTCCCCAGGTAAGAAAATATTAAGGGCTTTGCTAGGTGCTTGAAATTGGACAACTAAGAGATAAAGAGAGCAAAGTACGACTTAGCTCAAGAAAGATAAGTTGCTGTAAGGTATCTGATTATCAAAATATAGAAGTCACATTTAAGCACTCATTTCTTGAGAGGAAAAAAAGGAAATAAGAACAGAAACAAGAAGAAAATAAATCACTTACTTTTATTCCTTCAAGAAGCTCTTTGACCAATAGTGGAGCTAGTAACTGTTTAATTTCTCCTATTTGAACAAATCAAAGCAAATGATCACATGGTTTTTTTTTAGCTGTGTATGCTAAGTATGATGAAAACAATATTTTTGACAAAAGTTCCAAGTTTATTTACATTATGATGACATAGGCTTGTTGTCATCAGCAACTCTTAGGTGGTCCAGAATATGAGTTTTGCTTACTGCCATGGGTGTCTAAGTTGTGATAAAATGTTAAGAAAATCTATACTTTTGGTCATTTCAGTGGGGACTTAGGAAAATTCAAAGTGCAACCATGAATCAAATTTTTGATGTGGCTGTACCATAATTGTTAAAAACTATAGGAGATAAAGTGACCAATACATAAAGTGACCAATGCATAAAGTGACGATTCCAAAGTATGCCTACATGGTCCTTAAGTACTAGGTTAGAATCACAAGTTTATGTGATAGCATTAAATTTCACTTCTTATTGAAGGTAATAAGAGAAATTTTCCTAAATAATTATTTGAACATTTGTATAGATAGTCTAGGATGATGATCTTAATAGTAAGGTCAAACCTAATGCGACCCATCCCTGAGACAGAGCAGAAAGAGATGAGGTTAACTTTAATGGAGTACATCTCTTCAGCTATAGAACACTTTCTGAAACTATGGGGGGGAGGAGGATGGGATTAACAGTAGCAAATATCTGTCTGGGGAAGGGGAAACACCTCTTATCAACAGGGTGCTTGAATGAAACGTAATTGTACACCTAACCCTTAACTGTACCCCACAAAACCATAATAATAATATTGATTAAAAAAAAAGAACACTTTCTTAGATAGCTTTACCAAGTAAAGTGGACAAATCATTGGGATGGTAGACCACCAGATTATTTTCAAGTGGTAATATGTCAATTTTGGATTATTACATCTATTTGAAAAGTATGTAGAACCTTAGTTTATCATGTGGGCAATTGATAGTTGCCAAATCTACCTTGTAGATCTGAGAAATATTTGATTACTTAGTACAACTGCTGGTACTCAACACATGGCAAAAAGGATATAGGTATCTGAAATACAAGGCCCTCAATCCAAATATGGAACTGTTAAAAGTATGAATAATCATGACATCTAAATCATTATAGTCACCAACTTAATTATTACAAACTTAAGTGGTAGTATGAAAATTTCAGTGAATGATAATAATAGCTTCCATTGATGAATGTTTTATATGAACTGAGCATAGTGATATTTCGCATTTTTTTTTCTGATTTAAGCCTCATAAAAACCTTATGACCCATTTTACAAAATAGAAAACCAAGACTTTAAAAAGGTTAGATATGTTAGCAGATATCAAAGCAGGGGTTTGAACCTACATTTTTGAATTCCAGTGCTGGAATCCTTTTTATTAAGCCAGGTTAGATCCTTCCATAGCACCCCTATAGAAAGATCTCTTTTACTGCAATATATTTAATTCGAGTCTTGATTATCTAAACTTAGGCATGGATGTTTAAAAAGGATTAAAAAGTTGTGGATAAGATTTATTTTACATAATATAATAATCTATCATATCTACCCTGAAATAAGAATGAGTTAAAGCACACTATGTTTAAGGAAAATGTTGAACATGTTTGGCTTTAAAGTATAAAATGAATTTGTATTCATTTTAAACATGTGAGTAAGAACTGATGGATGCTTTGAGTCTTAAGTATTGATAGGCTTATCTTTTGAGCAAAACAACTGAGTCAATATTATTTACTTTCTAACAACTCTAACTGTGTTTTGGGAGAAAATAAATCATTGAGAGATATGCCCCTACTCTGATGCAACTGCCATGGAAAAGAGAAGTTGTTTAGGATCAAGTGATGTGGTAGAACAAGATCATACTTTCTTGTGAGACCCAATTAATATATTTTCAAGAATTTTATCGCATGCTGTCACTCATACACGGGTGATAAAAAAAAGTTGAGCAATTAGCCGGACGTGGTAGCACGCGCCTGTAGTTCCAGTTACTTGGAAGGCTGAGGGGGAAGGATGTCCGGAGCCCAGCAGGTCGAGGCTGCGGTGACCGGGAGCGGCCACTGCACTCCAGTCTGGGCGACAGAGACTCCAACTCAAAAAAAAAAAAAATAGTTGAGCTCATGAACGTAGTAGAATTATGGTTGTTAAAAGCTGAAAAGGGTAAAGAGGAAGAAGATGGTGAGAGGGTGGTTAATGGGTGCAAAGTTATGGTTAGATTAAAGGAATCATTTCTAGTGTTTTACAGCACAGTAACGTGACTATCGTTATCAGTAATTTATTGTCTATTTCAAAATAGCTAGCAGAGAAGATTTGGAATGTTCCCAACACAAATAAATGATAAGTGTTTGAGTGATGGATATCCTAATTACTCCCATTTGTTCATTGCACATTGTATGCCAGTGCCAAAAAATGACAAGCACACTGTAAGTATGTACAATCATGTATCAATAAAAAATTTTAAAGTTGTGTGGCCAAGTTGTTAAATGCAGCCATTATTCAAAATAAATAGTCTTACAATTGAATTACATTAAAAACAATGATACATACTCAGTTACTTCCTTGTTTTTAAATTACATTTTAGTTTTGTCTATGCTCTTGAGGCTATTTCTATTGCATCTTTATGGTGGAACTATTATGGGATGCTGTGCTACTGTATCTTTCTTTCGAACTCACATAAGCAGTTCTGAAATTGGTCATGAGCGGAGTATTTGCACCACCCAAACTGGCAAACCCTACAAATCAAGGCTAGATTTATTTTTTTGTTGATTATCTAGACAAGGTTTGGCAAACTAAAATTAATGGGCCAAATTCAGCCTATGGTCTTTTTTTGTAAAGTTTTATTAGAAAACAGTCATGCCCCCTTGTTTCTGCATTATCTATGGCTTCTTTTGTACTACAATGGCAGAGCTAAGTCATGACAGGAGAGACCATGTGGCCCACAAATCCTAAAATATTTAATATTTGGCCCTTTATAGAAAACATTTGCCAATCTCTGGTCCCAACTTAAAAAAACTGATGGAGAAAATGTAAATAATAGAGAAAAAAAGTTAAAAAGGTATCATGTGTTCAAGTCATTATATTGCAATTAGCATACAAACTTGAGCAAATAGTCTTCCAGTATTCAAAAACTATGAACCACTTCAGCTAAAAATTACTTATGTAATTCACAAATGAATGAAGTTCCAATATACATAGTGCTGAAGTTGAAAGAAATTTCCACTTAATGAATATAATTTGTTCAAGAGTGATTAATAGTTTAGCAGTTAATCATATAGCAGATGTAATAAAAATAAATGTATTAGAAAAAGAGTAGATTGGGAAGCAACTTTGTTTATCAAATTATGGTTGAAGCCGGGCTCGGTGGCTCAGCCTGTAATCCCGCGCCTTTGGGAGGCTGAGGTGAGTGGATTGCCTGAGCCCGCGGGTTCGAGACCCGCCTGGGCAGCGAGACCTCATCTCTACAATAAATCAAAAAATCAGCCGGGCATGGTAGCGCGTGCCTGTAATTCCGGCTACTCGGAAGGCTGAGGCGGAAGGATCGCCGGAGCCCAGCAGGCCCAGGCTGCGGTGGCCGGGAGCGGCCACTGCACTCCAGTCTGGGCGACAGAGTGAGAC
>NW_007249922.1:194525-216568 GCF_000164805.1 Carlito syrichta | reverse complement strand
CTTAACTGTACCCCACAAAACCATAATAAAAACTACTGATTAATGGAAAAAAAAAAAAATTATGGTTGAATTGTAAAAATAGGTTGGCTATGGATGCACAAGTTTGACAAAAATTAACGAAGGCATTCTGTGAGTAAGAGTCCCTTCACTATATAAAATTTATAATAAAAATGTTGTCTATTTTATTATTATTTGTAAATATGTGTGACATATTCTTAATATCATTAAAATTAATAATTTGTGTACTTATACATGTGCATACGGTTTTTCCAAGAGAATCAGCTGTTAAACATTTACCAGCACACCACCAATCAAGTTCCTATTAGTATGTTACTGCTGCTTTCCTAGTGTTGTTAGGAGACCCGACTTCAAATTGTCCTGAATGATTTTTCTTGTAGACCAGACCAAGCAAATGATAATTGGAAAGTAGTAAATTTGGATAGGGCAATGGACAATCCTTGGTCCCAGAAAAGTGATAAGCATCATATCCTTCACAGCTACACTCAACCCGAAGGAGCACATGGTACAATTAACTTACCTTGAGACCCGAGGTAGAGAACGGTAGGGGTCAGGTCATTGATACCTATGTCAATCAGGAAATGAAAAATGCTGTTACAAACAACTCTAGAAGCTCAGGAACTCACAGAATTTTCTTTCTTGTTCATCTCATAGTCTAATGTGGTTTATTGGATTGGGGATATAGGCTCTGATCCACACTCAGGGACCCAGGCTCCTTCCATTGAGTGACTACGGCATCCCTGGGTACTTGTGAAGAGTCCTGTATCAGGCTGACCCACAAGGAGAGTTCATGGTTGTTTGAGTGGGTGGTTTTAGGGGCTGGGTCTGGAAGTAGTATGCAACACTTGCAGTATGCATCTTATTGGCCAGAACTCAACTGGTGGGGGAGACAGAGAAAAAGTAATCGTCCCACACTCCCAAGAAGAAAATGAAATGGGAATTTGTGAATATATGGTATTACCTCTGCCATTACTTTCCCTTTTTTCTCCTCTTCTTTCTCTAACAAGCTCCAATGAACAGGACATTTTCCTTTTTAGAGTACATGTCAACAGGTATACTTGATTTTAGTTGAACCGTGTGCTAAACTTGAAATGACTTGGATAAACTAATAGATAGGCATCTGATGCAGACACACAGGTTTTTGGATGATCCCCAGATTTTCCAATATAAGCATGTTGTTGGGAGATTGTGAGAGAAATGAAATATAAAGTCAAAGCGACGTTTTTGCTTTTATTTGTTTGCTTTTCTACTTTTATTTTTACAAATAGTTACTCAAAGTATTTGCACAATTAGTGCATATATCTTTAGGGCAGTGCATTCCTTTATGTTCTTGCAATCTATCTTTTTAAAACTTTGTGTAAGGGAGGGTTGAATATAAAAAGAGGCATAAGGTAGGAGAAGTAGATAATGAATGTGTCCAAAATACTGAGGGGAGGTCTGGGAGCAGACATCTTTAAAGAACCTAATTGCACTGTTACATTTGCAAATTGTAAAGATAAGTGTTCGACAGGGCAAACTAAGAGTCATGAGCTTGCGTGTGTGTGTTGTATGCCTGCATGTGTATTGGTGGGTGTGTGTGCGACTTGCTGAACTCTATTTCTGGAACATGATTCTAAGGGCAGCACAGTAGGAATGTGCTCCTGGAATGATATCAAGCAAACAGGCGACCTTCCTCTTCCCAACTTGGGTGCCAATGGTGACATATATGTGAGGGAGGTGTATCCACATGCTTCTTCCCATCTGCTTCCTAGGTTTTGTGAACAGAATGGAAACGCTGAGAGTCACAGCAAAGCCAAAGCCACTGCTGTCAGTTGGCCCAAGGGCACCTGCCCTCATGGTGTTTGGCACAACCCAGGTCATGTACTCTTTGATGAGATCAACAGTCCGGGTCTGTCTACCACAGGAACTGTACATGCTTTCAAAGGCTATTGTTTGCAGGTTTCTCTCCCCAATAAAGCAAAGAGGCCATGCAAAACCGAAACTGGAGAATCTGGAAAGTGAAGCGTAAGGACTATCTAGCATCCCATGGGGGGTCTTCTTTAGCCTCTAGTTTCTGTGGGAAGGCCCCCACCTGTGGAGTCCTTCCCTACATCCATCTTCTGGGTCTCTCCTGGTGCAATTTTGCCATCTGTCATAGGGAGTATTCTGGGAGAGGCCTTCCTATTCTTGTAACCTGCAGAGGAATGACAGATGAATGTGGGGGAAGGGAATGCACATGTCCCCTCTCTGAGTGGGCTTGTGTGACTTCAAGTCAAACAGAGCTATAGCTGCAAATGAGCTTTTGAAAAGAATATTCTCCCAAAAGTCAAGGGTTGCATCTTCCTTGCCTGTCTTTCTGTTTCCTGCCTATTTTTTTAAAATTTATTTTTGATAAAGGGAGAAATCTTACTCCTAAACATTAAAAAAAAAAAATTGGGACTAGGTAAAGGGGAAAAATTGATGACAAAAGAGCAGCGTAAAGGAATTTTGGGGTGTGAGAATTTGCTGTATCCTGACCATGACGATCATTACATGACTCCATGCATTTATTAAAACTCATAGAACTCAATAACCAAAACAATAACCTTTATTGTTATAAAGTAAAAAGTAAATTTATACACATTTTCAGACATGCCAACTGCTGATGTAGTTCCCTTTATTAAAAAAAATGTGAATTAAAAGAATAGAAAATATCTTTAAATTAACTAAATTGTCCTACTCTATCCAATATGGTAGCCTCTAGTCACATCCATTATTGAGCTCTTAAAATGGATACACCAAATGGTGATTAGGGTAAAATACATACCAACTTCAAGGACTGCATATGAAAATATATATCAATATCTTACTAATAATTGTATATTAATTACATGTTGAAATGGCAATATTTTAGATATATAGGATTGAATATATTATTAAAATTAATTTTTAATTTTTTTAATGTAACTACTAGAAAATTTCAAGTTATACTTGTGGGTCCCATATTTTTATTGGACACAGCTGAGCTGACATAGTGTAGAAAAAAATAAGAGAATTATGGAATTAGTAACCAGTTTGGAGACTCCCATTCTCTCAGTTTGATATACTCATTACCCAACCAGTGGTTCTCAGAGTTCTCCAGCCATTCTCCTTCCCTAGGGGACATCTGGCAATGTATGGATACACGCATCTAGTGGATAGAGGCCAGAGATGATGCTAAACATCCTATAAAGTGAAGGACAACCCCCAGGTACAAAAAACTATTTAGACCGAAATGTCAATACTGCTGAGGCTGAGAAATCCATGTAAATATTTGTCAATCTCCTCATTGATATAACAAATATATATTGATACCCTACCATGTGTAACTCACTATGCTAAGTATTTTGAGGAAATCAAGGGTAAATTAGATATTGATCCTCTGTTCACCATATTTACAGAGCTAAAACGTTTGTTTGAAACAGAGTAGGTGATCAATAATGTCACAACAAGATAATGTCACAAAGAAGCGACTATGATAAGTGATAGATAAAAGTACGGATGATTTCTCACCTATATTCTTCAAAAGCTGATATAATATCTCCAGTTCGATATCCTTAAATCCAACACAGCTAGAATTTAATTTATCAACTTTTCCTATTACCTACAGCAAATCACTTTCTGTATATCATTATTTATTTAATCTCCTAGGTTAATCTCCTCTATCTTCTACATCTCTTATCAAGTTTTTAAAAATTAAATTCTCTAATCTAGTTCATGTAAATAATTTTGCTCCTTTTTTTCTCTGAGTACACAAATCTAGATACGTATCAGTGCATTAAAAAGTATAAATATACAATATAGTCCCAGCAAGGTATTTAATGAAGGAGATATATGAAACACTAAACCTGTATGACTACTATACAGGTAGTAAATAACTGGCAAATAAGTGGTAGAAATAAATACTATAGAAATTTTGGGAGAAATAAGATCAATATAAAAATATGAAGCTCTAGAGAACTGTGCATATTACTTTATTTCAGATTTTTCATACCTGTATTGCAAAAATAGACTCCTCTACTTCCTGCTCTAAACCCCCTAAATGCCATTTTAAAATACATTTGTGTAAAATATGTATTTTATTGTAGAATTTCTCCTGATCCAAAATCTCCAATGACTTCCTCTTTCCTAAGATATTAAATGTCTAAATGCCACTCCTCACCTTTAAAGGCATTCTACAATTTGACCTAATCCTACCTTCATTCCCACTGTCCCCCAATATACAAATACCATACCAGCCAGATGGACCTGTTCACAAGCCCCTGCCTCCATGTTTTTGCAGGGCTCTCCTCTTTCCCTTTGTTAATATTCATTCAAACCATCTTCTCAGGTCCCTGTCAAACTCCTTCTTGAAGCTATCCCTACCTTTCCAGGGTACATTCTTTCCCTTCTTTGAATACCTTTGTACTTGTAATAAATTCTATCAAACTTTGAGTACACTTATTCTCTAGAATTTGCACTTATGAACACCATCCGACACTACAGTTTCTTATTTCCTGGGATGAAAAAAGCCATGTTGAAATGTGCTTTTGATACCTAAATTCACTTAACATAATACTTTAAAAATACACAATGCCTATTTTTTGGTCAATAAAAAATTATTGATGTTGTGCATTTTGGAGAAATAGTACTATGATCTTGTATGAACAAAAGTATGTAACTGATTCCTTTAAACAAGTGATAAAAAACTCTTGTGTAATTAAGTGTTGCATTTCAAAGTGATTAACTTGAGAACTAAACACATTCTAATGTTCAAATGTTTCTAGTACTCCTTTTTAAAAAATTTTTGAGATCCTGTAACACATTCTTTTAATATTTTCAAAAAATATAAATCTTAATTCTGTGAAGGTGAACTTGGCTTTTCAAACTGGCATTTTGAGCCAA
Source organism: Carlito syrichta (assembly GCF_000164805.1). Taxonomy (NCBI): domain Eukaryota; kingdom Metazoa; phylum Chordata; class Mammalia; order Primates; family Tarsiidae; genus Carlito; species Carlito syrichta. The sequence goes on along the minus strand of NW_007249922.1, from coordinate 211,669 downwards.
GTCAGGGGATTAAGATGAGTGAAGCTGAGAATATCATAAGTGGTTTAAAAAAGAGGTTCAAGTAAGACCAAGGGAATAACTTCTCCTGTTGATTTTAAATTCTCTCTGAAGGTGGTTTTAAATAAATGTTAGAATTCTGATTCCACTTGGGATGTAGACAGCTGTAAAAGAATGTCACTCAAAACTCAATAATAAAAAGTTTTAAAATCTATAAAATTAGAACTTCCTGATTTAATAAAAAGGGCAAGGTGGCATAGCAACCAATTAAACTGAGTTCCAATGAGTTATAAATCACTCCAAGGTAGGAGGAAACACATGAACTGTTTCATCTTTGATAAGTATGAGAGGAAGATGTGGATACATGTGGGTGTAAAAATAAACCAAAACTGTAACAGATGTGTAAAGGCCAAGTATAGGTAGTTGAATAAATTAGGTATAGCCAGGGGGTCCAGACACAAAGGGTAACCATATACACTTATAATTTATTTTCCATATGCCTCGATAAGATGTTCACAAGAAAGACTGAAGGCAGTCCAAGAGATCCAAAATAATCCTCCTCGTTGGCACAGGTGTTCAAGAAGTGAGTATACTTTACATATGGAAAAAAGGTAAGAGTGACAGCATATTCTCATCACAAATAATGCAACTGAGAAGACATGGGATTTATAAAGACACGAAGAATGCTAGAAAGTCTAGAAATGAAGGTAAAAATAAAAGACACTCTTCTTCTTTCTTCACATTAAAGGATAAATCAGGGTAAATAGCAAAAATAGGAACAATATGTTGTGGAACTTAAAGCATGTAAAACTAAAATGTATGACAACACTAGCTCAAAGAATAGGAAAGATGAAAAGGATGAATTAAGACTAAAAATCAATAATTAAAATATATCTGGATAGTTCCCAAATGTTTGGGGGATTGAATAATGTACTTTTAAGTAACCAATGGGCCAAAGATGAAGTCAAAGGAAAATTTGAAAGTATTTTGAATTAAGTAAATGAAAATACAGTGTATGTGTGGACACAAGTAAAATCATGCCCAGGGGAAAATTTATAGCATTAAATGCCTGTATTAGAAAACAAAGAAACTTTCAAATTAATAATCTATACCAGGCTTCAGTAAACCTTTCTGTAAAGGGACAGATCATAAATATTTGAGGCTTTGTTGACTATATGTTTCCTCTTGTAACTACTGAACACTGCACTTGTAGTATAGAGGTAATCATAAACAATCTATAAGCAAATGAATGTTTTCCAATAAAATGGTATTTATGAATGCTGACGTTTTAATTTTATCTGCCTGTTGCATGCCACAAAATATTATTCTTCTTTTAATTTTTTTAATCATGTAAAAATGTTCAAGCCATACTGCAAAAAAAAACGAATCTACAGATTCAACACAATACCAATCAATATCTCAATAGGATTGGTTTTATAGAAATTGCTACACTTATTCTAAAGTATATATGGGAAAACAAAGAACCTAGAATAACCCAAGTAAGGAACAGAATTGGGGCCAGGTGCAGTGGTTCATGCCTATAATCTGAGCACTTTGGGAGGCCAAAGTGAGAGGATTGCCTGAACCTATGGGTTCAAGACCAGCCTGGGCAACTTGGTGAGACTTCATCTCCACAATAAATCAAAAAATTAGACAGGCATGGTGGCGCATGTCTATAGTTGCAGCTACTCAGAAGGCTGAGATGGAAGGATCACCTGGGCCCAGCAGGTCAAGGCTGTGGTGGCCGTGAGCCTGCCACTGCACTCTAGCCAGGACAATAGAGTGAGACTCCAACTCAAAAAAAAAAAAAAAAAAAAAAAAGAACAGGGTTGGAGAACTCACACTATGTAATTCCAAAATTTACCATAAAGGTATACAGATCAAGATGGTCTGGTATTGACATGAGGATAGACATATAGATGTATGGAATAGTATAGAGTTCTGAAAGAGAACTGTATTCATATGTCACTTGAGCTTTGACAACTTTTGTCTTGGTGTCTTGAGGACAAGAAAATTTTTAAGTATTTTCATACTGGATATTCAGATAGAAATAAAAAATAAATCTCAATCCATATATCATATTATAGATAAGAATTAACTCTAATTGGATCATAAACCTAAATGTAAGAGCCAAACTATAAAACTTTTAAAATAAAATAAAAAAGAAACATTTTTCTAGTCTCAGGGTTAGAACATATCTTTTCGTGATAGGACACAAAAAGCACACGTCATAAAAAAAAAAAAAACTTTGTCTAATTTGACTTCACCAAAATTGAAAACGTTTGCTTTTGGAAAAATATTGCTAAGAAAATTAAAATTCAAGCCAAAAGTACAAGCCAAAGATGTAAAGAAAATAATTTTAAAAATACTTATCTGATAGAGAATGTGTATCAAGAATGTTTGAAAAAGTGAAAATAATAAAAACAATACAATTAAAGAATAGCCAAAATATTTGAGCAGGCACTTCATAAAAGAAGATATAAAAATGGCAAATAAGCCAATGAAAAGAAGCTCGACAACATTAGAGAAATAAAAATTCTTTCTTTTCTTTTCCTTTTTTTAAGCTTTTTACTTTGCCTTGAATTGAAACTCAGAAATGAAAATTAAAGTCACCATGAGACACCATTACAACCTATTAGAAAAGTTAACATTTAAAAACAGTTACAATAGAAAAGGCTAAGAGAAGACGCAGTGCTTCTGAAACTCTCATATGTTGCTGGTCAGAAAACAAAATGTCACAGCAACTTTGGTAAATGATTTGATAGCTTCTTGTAAAGTGAAACATACATGCGACACACAATGAAGTAATCCTGCTCCTGAGTATCAGTCCAAGAAAAGTGAAATGCATCTACACCAAGACCAAATGTTAATAGGAGCTTTATTTATTTGAAGAGTTTATAGGAGTTGCTGAGAAACAATTGTCCATCAACTGATGAATAGATGAACCCATTATTTTACATTCATGTAATGGAATATTACTCAGCATTAAAAAAGCAGCTAACTATTAACTCAAGAAAAGTGAAATGCATCTACACCAATAGCAGTTTTATTTATAGTTGCCAAGAAACAATTGTCCATCAACTGATGAATGGATGAGCACATTAACTTACGTTCACACAATGGAATATTACTCAGCAATAAAAAAGCAACTAACTACTGAGGTGTGCAGCAATGTGGATGAATCTCCAAAGCGTTAAACCAAGTTAAAGAAGGCAGACATAAAGTTTACATAATGCATCATTTCATTTATGTGGCATAGTGCACACAGTGAAACTATAAGGTCAGAAATCATATCAGTGATTGACCAGTGCTGGGATATTGGCAAGAATATGATTCTTGCCATGTGCAAATTTTAGGGGTGAAGAAAACATATTTTCTATCTTGATTGTGATAGTGGTTTTATGACTATATATACTCAGCAAAATTTATTAAATCAAACTCCAGAATTATAAATTCTGAGTTATTCATTGTATACTTCCATAAACCAGACTTTTACAAAATGTCCTAAATAGGAATAAAGCATGATTGGAAAAATTATACAAACTCTCAATGTGCCCGATCTACATTACTGTCTTTTGTATACATTAAAAAGCCAGTGTTTTCTGTCATTCCAATTGTGCAACAGTCAAATTTTTTTCAATTATGATTTTCCATAGGTGATAGAGAAATAACTTTGATGTAGCAGAATACTTAGTGGGAAGAACCCATCCCACACAGGCAGGTCCCACAGATACCTATTAACTGGCAAAACCAAGGTTTCTGTGAAAATCTGTGTCCACCATGTGTGCTGCTTCGCTCCAACCTTCTCTCGTTGACCGAGCACATTCTTAGGCAAGATAAATGTGTGATTTGTAACACCTATAAAAGCCCTGCTCATTCCAGGGTGGCTAAGATGACAGAGTGTGTGGGAGTTGACTGCAGGTCCAGGCCCTCTTTAGGTTTTTAGTGGCAAATTTTTGGATGCAGCAACCTCTCGGTTGAAGCCACAAGATGGTAGAAGATGGTAACCAAGTCATCAGAAGTAGAATGAACACTATTGTGAAAACAGAACTACCTTAGCTGCGGAGAATGAGACTGGAGCTCACTCCTCCTGTCCCCCAGTCCCACTGTGTGTGTGTGTGTGTGTGTGTGTGTGTGTGTGTGTGTGTGTGTGTGTGTGTGTGTGTGTGTGTGTGTGTGTGTATGTGTGTGTGTTGGTTATTACTTCCCACCCTGGTCTTTTTTGAGCACTGCTCAATTTTATTAACTGGTACATGGTATTCAAGCAGAAGGAACCAGATGCTTTATTGTATAGATGCTTCCTTTTCACACATAATCTCTTTTAACTCCCAGAGTGACTATCCATGCAATTGTCCTCATCTCCACAAGTGGGGAAAATAATCTTGGAGACTTTAAGGATCTTGACCAAAATCAGGTGCATGATAATAAGTCTTTAAGTGAAACTGAAGGTGTCAGCTGCCAGGCCCCCAAGTCTTCAGATTCTAAATTCAAATGTGTGAGTCTTCCCAAAAAAATCTGCTGATGTACTCCCAGCAGGATTATATATTTCTGCTGCTTCAGAATGATGTCCTACTTTCTACTGAATTGACTGCCAGGACTCAAAACTTTTTTGAACTGGGGGCTCTCTGTATCCTATTGACATTGTCAGTTTGTGTCTATGGATCCTTCTTTGTTTTCTAAGCTTTGATGGAGGTCATCATGTTAAGTGAAATAAATCAGACACAGAAAGTCAAGTAGCACTTGTTCTCTCTCATATGTGGGAACTAAAAGAGTGGATCTCGTGGAGGTAGATGGAGTAAAATGATGTTTACCAGAGACTGGGAAGGAAAGTGGGAGAAGGAAATGAGGTGTTGGTTCATGGAAACAAAAATTCAGTTAGAAAAAGAGTTTAAGTAAAAAAATATATATATACAGCCCCTTCCCATATTTCCAAACCTTGAAAAGAACACACACACACACAAAAATCCAAAGCTTTAGGCATTATATCTCATAGATAAAATGAGAGCAAGCACGTAGTCTTATGCTTTGCTCTGTTAACTCATTATAAAGTGTTGAGAATCATTCAAGGTATGCATATCAGTAATCTGTTACTTGTTATTGCTAAGAGGTATTCCATTGTATAGATACACCAAAATTTGATTGTTCTTTCACCAGTTGCTGGACTTTACCCATTATCTTTTGTCAGGTTGTTTGTCTTCTTTTATTGAATTTACAAGTTTTTTTATATACTCTGAATATCAATCTATCAAATAAATATACGTATTAAAAACATTATTAAAAAAGATAGAAGAAATAAGTTCTAATATTTGATAGTGCAGTAGAGAAATAATATGATTGCTCATCCAAGCACTGATAAGATGGTGGACCCTGTATAAGATGATGCCTTAATGTCCTTCTAGTGTATTTTCGGTGATCAGCAGTCTTCAACTCACCCCCAAGCGAATATTCTGCCAGACCCCGTGTAATAGTTAATTAAAAGAATTGATTTGCCGCGCCTTTGGGAGGCTGAGGTGAGTGGATTGCCTGAGCCCGCGGGTTCGAGACCCGCCTGGGCAGCGAGACCTCATCTCTACAATAAATCAAAAAATCAGCCAGCCATGGTAGCACATGCCTGTAATTCCGGCTACTCGGAAGGCTGAGGCGGAAGGATCACTGGAGCCCAGTAGGCGAGGCTGCGGTGGTCGGGAGCGGCCACTGCACTCCAGTCTGGGCGACAGAGTGAGACTCCAACTCAAAAAAAAAAAAAAAAAAGAACTGATTTGTAGGCGATGTTGAATACAACTGTCTTTCTGAAGCCACTGTAGTCTCTGATTCTCCTTACAGTCTGAGAACCAACACTGACAGGGATTCTGGGTTATTCCTAATTAGAATTGTTCTCATTCATTATCCAAGATTAAAGCAACTGAATTGCTTCAGAAAATGAAAATGCTTAGATTTTGAAGGAAAAAAGTAAAATTCTTAATCCCTGTGACATCAAGACACACTCTGCCTTTGCACTAGATTTCCCAAGTGATATAAAATGAAACATGTTTAGCTCTGTGACTCCTGGAGACTTCGGCAGCTAAGTTTGTTTACCATCTGAGCCAACAGATGAACTAGTGGAGGACACAACAAAAGTCTCAACAAGGCCTTCTATCAGGTAAAGCGATCACTGGACAACTGACAAACGTAAATAGCCTTGACCCATTAGGCCAAACTACAAGAAGGAAAAGGAGGCTGTCAGCTAAGGAAGAAGCAATGACGCTGTAGTGCATTGTCTTGGACTTTAAGTTAATTCAAAACAAGGAGAAAGTCTTGCATCCCAATCAGTGTTATCTTGACTGTAAATCTACATCTACAGAGGAATTTGCAGCCTCTGCCCTCCTGATTATGTGGGGCTAATTCTTTGTTGTGGGGACTGTTCTGTGTGTTGTAGTATGTTTAGCAGAATCACGGGCCTCTACCCATTAGATGCCCACTCCAGGCCCTGCTGAGACCACCAAAGTATCTCTCCAGACATTGCCAAATATCCCCAATGGGTGCAAAATCACCTTGATTGCTACTAATTTATTTAATTTATACTTGCTAATTTCTTTAATGTTAATTTCTGCAATAATAAAAAGTCTAACAAAAAGGAACTCCCTAAGATGATGTGCTTAAAATAATTAAAATACACTAAGTATTTGAAAAACGCACAAAAACTGTATCAAGATCAGTGATACAGTAGCAGGGTTAAGCAATGCAATTTCATGATAATGAAACAACTTCCATAATGAGGTGATGTAGATTTATGTCAGTGGTAAGTGGAGTCTCAGACTGTTAAGATCCAAAGTAAGATGAATTTAAACATCTGATTCCCTACTTCTAGCGCAATAGGACAAGCTTTTATATGTAAAAGTAGACCCTGATATATAACCCCCAAAATGGAAAGGACAGTTGAAAGAACAATTGTTCCCCTCATTTTACATGAAATCTTTTGTAACTCAAAAGTATGGATCTCAGAAAGCATTTTGTGTCCTCCTAAACCTGACCTCTGTGAGTGTCAATGTCTCTGTGCCAGGGATGTATTCCCTTGCTCATTCTCACTCCATTTCCAATGTCAGTGGAACAGGTGACCTCACACCTGATCAACTCTCACGCCCTCCCAGCTAGGTGGTTTGTGAACTAAGACTTTTCAAAGTCCCAGAGCCTCAGGTGGTGGCTGGCCAAAAGAAAGAAACTTCAGGGAAAGGAGAGAGCTCGAGGGAGTCAGGAGCCTTGATAGGAACTCTGGGGGGAGGGACAGGAGAAGAGATTCTGGAGAATGAAAATGCAGAAGCAGAAAGGCCTCCCCTGGAGAAACACTCATCAATACATTTTCTTTCTTTTTGTAGAGGTAATGAATACCCGCTAAAGGGACTCTGGTGGAAAAAAAAATAATGTAAAAAGAAGATACAATAATTTTGCTTTACTATATAGTATTACCACCTATGTGATATACACATTGTTTGGATTTGCCTATTTTTGACTGTTATGTAAAAAGAATCTACTGTATATATTCTTTTATGATTTTATATTTTCAATCAACACTACATTTTAAGATTCATCTATGTAGATGCCTGTAGCTGAAATTCATTGTTATTGTTGTTTAATATTCTACTATAAGAATATATCAAATTTATTCATTCTACTGTTGATTTAGGTTGTTTCCAGTGCTATCTACTACAGATAAGGTTTCCATGACTATTTGTATCTGTCCTTGATGCAAATGTTTGAGAGTTTTTCTTATGTCCCACATGCAAGGGTGAAAATGGTGGATTTTAGATAATTTGCTTTTTTCAATGTCTAGATGTTGCCAAAATGTTCCTCAAATTGTTTCATTAAGTTTCTTCCAGCTTTCCGTCCTCACCAACACTTGGAATCGATAAGCATTTTAATATCTGACAGTCTGATGAAGTGAAAAATATTGCTTGCTGTGGTTCTAATTTGCATTTTCATGATTACTAAAAAGGTTGAAATCTTCTCATATTTTAATTAGATATTCATGTTTTCCCTTTGATCAAAATTTTGTCCATTTTATATTTCATTATTTTTCTTTTCTTACTAATTTATTTTTTTGTATATTCTAGATACTGATTCTTTTTTTTTTTTTTTTTTGAGTTGGAGTCTCACCCTGTCGCCCAGACTGGAGTGCAGTGGCCGCTGGGCTCCAGCGATCCTTCCACCTCAGCCTTCTGTGTAGCCGGAACTACAGGTGAGCGCTACCACGCCCGGCTAATTTTTGATTTATTGTAGAGATGAGGTCTTGCCAGGTTGCCCAGGCAGATCTCGAACCCGCGGGCTCAGGCAATCCACTCACCTCAGTCTCCCAAAGGCGCGGGATTACAAGCTGAGCCATCAAGTCCAGTCCAGATACTGATTCTTTTTCCGGTTGTGTGTGTGTGTGTGTGTGTGTGTGTGTGTGTGTGTGTGTGTGTGTGTACCCGTTAGTGATTTGTGTCTTTAAGGTTCTCCAAAGCTTATATAGACGCTGAAGCTCAGGTGTAATTTTCATTTTCCAGTGGAGGAAGGAGGGAGAGGAGAAAACAAAAGTGTCTTCTGGCCAAGACAGTGACCTTTAGCCATCTTCCTCAAAGTCTCACCCAGCATTTCCACTCGTATCTAATATTCTAATCCTGTTTAGGATTATCTTCAGGACCACAGTCAGATACAGGAAGGATGAGAAATGAGATCTTATAGCTAGGCACTACTGCCCCTAAAAAAAAAAAAAAGAACCCATTCTCTGTTGCCAAGAAGGAAGAGGAGACCAGATATGGGATAGCAACTAGTGACTTCTGCCAAACTAATTTTCCTAATTTCAGCTAATTTCAGCAACTAATGCATAACACTTTTTGTTCCTATTGTTTTAAGACAATTTATTTGCTATTTACTTACCTCCTGTATAATGAACTTCCTATTTACTTACCTCCTGTATAATGAACTTCCAACATACTATTTTGTTTTATTTGTCCGTATGTCTTAAAAATTATGTCATGCTGACTGACTTATTGTAATTTATAGTAGGTTTCTGTTTGCCAGATTAATTCCATACCATTATTTTCCTTTTTCAATTTTTTTATTATTTTCACTTTTTTAGTATAGTATATGGTCATTTTAATAAATTACGAAGGAAATCCTTGGATTTGGGAATTGGATTTTATTAAAATGCTTTAAAACTTTAAAATATTGTACTCCTATTCAGAAATATAGGCATCTCCATTTATTTAAGTTTCAGTATCACCTATTCATATGTTTTATGTATTTTTGATGTAACATTATTTCTACATAATTATGACTTTGCTGTTGATATTATGAACAGAGGTGTATTCCTTAAGTTTTAAATTCTCGGTGACATATGTGAAAAATAAATGCATTTTTAAACATTTCTTCATACCCATTTACTGTACTTTCTCTCCTATGCATTCCGAAAGAGCATCCATGATATATTTCAAATAATTTGCATATTTTACAAGCAATTATAGCTTTTTCCTCTTTTTCAAAGAATTGTTAAGTTTTATGAATTAATGCATTGTCCATATCTTCCAGAATACTGTTGATTAGTCATCATGATAGTGTGCTCATTACTCTAGGACCTGACTTTAGTAGTAGTGGCTCTATCTCACACTACTAATATGCTGCTACCTATTGATTAGAGGAGAATGTTTCTTATGTTTTTGAAATGTATTCTTTCATTTCTTTTAAAATAAATTATCATTTTTAAATGTTATTGAATGCCTTTTATATCTACTGATACACTTTTCTTATGTGACTTATTAATATAATATGCTATGTCATCAGGTTTTCTTAAAGTTTGATGATGTTTTTGCTTGCAGTGAATTATTATTTTACTACCTGCTTAAAATTTAGTTTTCTAGTATTTTGGTGATCTGTTGTAGAAGCTAATTTTGGTGAAGAGTTATATTTGTGTGTGAGAGAAAGGAGGAAGGAAAGACCAGAGAGAAGAATATGGAGAATGAGAAAAGTCAGAATTATTCTGAGTTTATAAAATAAATCTGGTTAGTCTAAATTGGCCTGCATTTTTCTATACTCTGTTAATATTTATGAAAAATAGGAATTACATCTTTAAAGGATTTGGTAGAAATAGTTAGTCCCTAAAATGTTCTGAAAAGTAATGTTTAAGCATTAATCTTAATAATAATGTTCTTAAGAGCTTCCAAAATAATTGAATTGTTTAGGATTTCTACTTCTTCTAATGTCAGTTTTGATAATATACATTTTCCAGCAGTACATTTTAGTCTAGGCCCAAATCCCCCTCCTTTTTCTCCTTATGGTATACCGTGTGTGTGTGTGTGTGTGTGTGTGTGTGTGTGTGTGTGTGTGTGTGTGTCCTACAATTCTCCTCTTCTCTTGGCCAAATGCAGAGAGATGTCTATCTGGATTTTTTCCTATCTTCTTGATGTTGTGGTTTCTTAAGAGCTTTCACAGCTTTTAAAATGGAAGTCATAGCAGAAGCAAGAAATGGGAAGCAGATTATTTTTACTTCTTTCATTTCTTTTTAAACTTTACTTCCCTTTTCCTATCCTATAGGTAAGTACAATATCATTAAAGTTTCAAACTGAATCTAAAGTTTTTCTGGAATCCAAGACTAAGGTTAGGATAGATCTATGTATCACAGGACAAAGATTTTATCAATACCCTGGGTATTTCATAACAGAAATTAGGTCATATTCTGCACTCACCACATGCATGCATACACACACACACACACACACACACACCATTCCAAATTCAAATTTTAATCAAAACTGTTGTATTCACAACTGATTCAGGACCCATGCCTCTATATGATGCTAGGAAACTGCTCTATTTACTTTTTCTTCTTTCTCCCAGGAATCACTGTACACCTTAGAGCTAGTTTGGAGAGTTGAAAAAAAGGAGTATAACAATGAAGAAAACAGTGGCAGGTTTTGTGGAATATCAGATGTGTTGAAGGAAGGCAGGGTCTATAAAATTCGGAAAAGGAGATGATAAAAAACCCTATTGCTACAAGATCTTCCAAAAGTGGCTGTTTTTTAACAGAAAGGACAAAGGTGGAGATGTAACCATACCTATGCATCAGAGTCGTTTGTAAAAATATATAAATGCATACATATATACTACATATCTCACTAATGCATATATGTCTATGTACTAGCTAGCTTTCCATAGGACTATATAACTATATAGAGAGCTATGTTTTCTGATTCCAGTGATCTGATGTGGAGTTCTGGTCTATAGTTCTAAAAGTGCCCCACAGGGGAGGCTAATAAGAAGTGCTACAGAATCAGCCCTTGGGTACAGAATTCAAGTCCTAATTTTGTTTTAGTTCTACAACTTTTTCTTAATATTCTTTATTTTGTTCATCCTTTAAAAGTTTACAATTCAGGTCAGGCATGGTGGCTCAAGCCTGTAATCCTAGCATTTTGGGAGGCCGAAGTGAGTGGATTGCCTGAGCCCATGGGTTCGAGAACAGCCTGGGCAACTTGGCGAGACCTCGTCTCTACAATGAATCAGAAAATAATCTAGCAGGGCATGATAGTGCATGCCTATTGTTCCAACTACTTGGAAGACTGAGACAGAAGGATCACCTGAGCCTCTCAGGTCAACACTAGGGTGGCCATGAGTTTGCCACAGCATTCCAGCCTGGGCGATGGAGTGAGACTCTGATTCAAAAAAAGTTTACAATTCAATGGTTTTGAGTATATTTACAAAATTGTGTAACTGTCCCCACAAATCAATTTTAGATCATTTTCACTAACCCCTAAAATAAACCCCATATATCTCTTATTTATCACCTCCCACCACCCCCAATTCTCCTTCCTTCCCTTCAGGGCTAGGTAACTGCAAATCTACTTTATGTCTCTGTAGATTTTCCTAGTCTAGACTTTTCATATAAATAGAATCATAGACTATGCAACTAGCTGATTCCACTTAACATGTTTCCAAGGCTCATCGCTGTAGCATGTATCAATACTTCATGTTTTTTATTGCCAAATAATATTTTGTGTGTATCTGTACAACTTTTATTTATACATTTATCAGTTGATGGGCAGTTGGATTTTTCCCGCTTCTGACTATTATGAATCATGCTGCTATATTCATGTACAAGTGTTTGTGTGGATATGTGTTTTTATTTCTCTTTTATTTATTTATTTTTTTTGAGTTGGAGTCTCACTCTGTGGCCTGGACTGGAGTGCAGTGGCGTGCTTCCGGTCACCGCAGCCTCGACCTGCTGGGCTCTGGTGCACGCTACCACGCCCGACTAATTTTTTTTTATTTATTGTAGAGACGAGGTCTCGCCAAGTTGCTCAGGCGGGTCTCAGAACCCACAGGCCCAGACAACCCACTGGTCTTGGCCTCCCAAAGTGCTGGGATTACAGTCTGAGCCACCGAGCCCGGCCCTCTTTTATTTTTTATTTCATGTTTATCTAAGAGTGGAATTGCTGCTCTTATGAGGACTCTATGAAGTCTGACAATTAGGTTCACGAACTCATCCTAGAAAAAGTACTGCATACCTCATAGCTGAATATCACTACAGTTGCCTTTGAAGTCCTCCCCTTGGGAAGCTATGCACCGATGCCAGTGCCTAGTCCACTCGTCAAAGCAATTTTGGAACTCCTTTTCCAAGATGACCATCAGAGCTATCATCATGAGAATGCCAGAACTTGAATTAGAGTAATGAACAAACATTAAACTTCTTGTTAAACTTGGCAAAAATGGAAGTGAAACCAGGGACACGTTAGTCCAAGTTTATGGGGATAATGCCATGAAGAAAATGGCAATGTACAAATGGATTGAACAATTTTCTAAGGGAGAGAAAACATCACTGTTGAAGAGAGATGAGGGTGGCCAATAGTGAGCAGAATTGAGGAAAACACCGCACAAATTCATTGAATTGTGTGTCAAAATCATTGACTGACTCTGAGAAGCAGAGCAGACCAAACAAACATTGATAGATAAACAGGAAAATGTTAACTGAAAATCTTGGCAAGAGAAAGGTGTGTTTAAAAATGGTCCTGAAGGAGCTCTTGCATCACGACCATGCACCAGCTCACACAGCACTGCCTGTGAAGGAATTTTTAGTCAGTCAACCAATAATTGCATTGGAACATCCTCCCTGCTCACCTGATCTGGCCCCCAGTAACTTTTATCTTTACCTGAAGATAAGGGAAATATTGAAAGGAAGACATTTTGATGACATTCAGGACATCAAGAGAAATATGATGGCAGCTCTGATGGCCATTCCAGAAAAAGAATTTCAAAATTGCTTTGACGGGTAGACTAGCATTGGTACATCGCTTCCCAAGGGGAGTACTTTGAAAGCGACCGTGGTGCTATTCGGCACTATGGGATGAGTTGGTGAACTCAATTGTCAGACCACGTATGTTTGACCTTTTGAGGAACTACTACACTCTTCTCCACAGCAGTTGCACCATCACACATTCCCACCAGCTGTGTAGGGAGTCACCTCCCACTCCTGGCATAGTAACTTGTGCATAGCACATTCTCAAAAAGTATTTGTTGAAGACCAGGAAAACAGGGAGAAAGGGGAATCAACATTCATAAGTTAATGATGGCTGTGAAAAAGTTCAGGGAACCCTAATCATGGCTACCCCAACATCACTAGGGTGGTGGTCCCCAATCTTTTTGGCGACAGGTACCAGTTTCATGGAAGACAATTTTTTCATGGATCAGAGAGGGAGGGAGGATGGTTTTGGAATGATTCGGCATATTATGCTGATTGTACACTTTATTTCTATTATTATTACATTGTGATATATGGTGACATGATCATGCAACTCACCATAATTCAGAATCAGTGGGAGCCCTGGGTTTGTTTTCCTGCAACTAGATGGTCCCACCTGGGGGTGATGGAAGACAGTGATACCCAAAGTGTGTTGCTTATGTCCAGTTTTCTCCATAATCTTGTTTTGGTTGCTCTCACTGTGGAAAAACCTGCCTCACAAAGATAGGATGTTGGAAATGGAAGCAGGCTTTTCAGTGCTGATCTGACAGGAGGCGGAGCTCAGGCATTAATGCAAGTGATGGGAAGTGGCTATAAATACAGATGAAGCTTCACTCACTCACCCACTTCTCACCCCCTGCTGTGAAGCCCGGTTCCTCAAGGCCACACTGGTATGGTCCTGTGGCCCGGGGACATGGGACCCCTGAGGTAGGGGACAGGTTACAACACCAATTTCAGGAATGCCTCACTGGCTTTTCTCAGGCAGTCCTGCTCTGATTCAGGCTGTATTTTCTGTTTAATCTTTAGGTTTCTGCTTTAGTTTCTTGGGATCAAACCCAATTTAGGTGAGCAGGAATGTTCAGACTGCTTGAAACTTTTGTTGTCCAAATATTTCCCAATACAGGAAGACTCTCTTTCTCACTCTGACTGTCTGTCTGTCTGTCTGTCTGTCTCTCTCTCTCTCACACACACACACACACACACACACACACACACACACACACACAAAGTGATAACGTCTGTGTGTGTGTCTCTCTCTCTCACACTCCCCCACGCATACAGACACACACATACATAAACATAGAGTGATAATGTCTGTCTCTCTCTATCACACACACATACACAGACACATACACAAACATAGAATGATAATGTCTCTCTCTCTCACACACACACACACACACACACATGCAGACACACACATACAGACATACACATCACAAACATAGAGTGATAATGTCTGTCTCTCTCACACACACACACAAACACACACACATGCACATAGAGTAATAAAAGTTGTTGAGGTTACAAAGATGCAGATGTGTACCTCGAAAAACATTTGGACCTGTCCATGTGCTTTGCTTCCCCTGAGGCATGTCTCCAGCTTGGAGAGCAGACATCCTTCCTCTTCTTGGTCTAGCCTGGGTAAAGACTGGGAGGCCAGAGCCTCTGCTGTCTGTCACAGTTGGGGAAAAAGTAGATGCCATTAATCTAGCTACCAGCAGCCTTACATTTTTTTTCACACCCAGCAACTGAGAGTGTATCTATGTGATAGCCCTGACTCAATCAGATCATAAATTATAGTGAGAGTGGAGAGGTGGGTTCGAGCTATCCAGCCAAAAACAATAAGGACCAACCCTGAGGCGTTTGTGGCCCAGCTCCTCTGGGCTGCGATGTCACTGACTTTGCAGATTCTAGTTTCCACCTCTGAACTGTTGTTACTCAATACACTTCTGACACCAAATGTGTGGAGTTTTTCCTCACACCAATCAATTCTCCAACTCTCCGGACACCATCTGGGTGTCCTACAATTCAATTAAATTCTGACACTAAGTACCAGGAGTTGGTAGTGACCCCACAGGCAAAGGGTTTGGTCTCATACAACTTCTCCCCTCACCCCTAACACACGTTTCAGATGTCTATTGCATGTCCAGGCCACCCATACTTCTGACCAACCAGGTATAAAGTCAGAAGGTGACCACAACTCCCTCCTCAGGCTTAAAAATTTACTAGAATGGCTTACAAAAGTCAGAACAACACTTCACTCATGTTAACCAGATTATTAAAAGGATATATCTCAGGAACAACCAGATGGAAGTGACACAAAGAGCAAGGAATGAGGAAGGGGTGGAGCTCCCATACCCGGTCTGTGCGCAACACCCTTCCCAGCACCTCCACATGTTCACCAACCCGGACATTCTCTGAATCCTGTTTTTTAGAGTTTTTTTGGAGGTTTTATTACATAGGCGTGTTTGATTAAATCATTGGCTGTTAGAGACTGACTCAATCTCCAGTCCTTCTTTCCTCCCTAGAGGCCAGAGGGTTGTACTGAAAATTCCAACTCTCAAAACTTGTGGTTGGTTCCTCTGGTAATCAGGCTGAAGTTACTTAGGAGCCCCCAGCCACCAGCCACCTCATTAACATAAACTCAGGGATGACTGAAAGGGGCTTATTAGGAAAAACAAAAAATGTTCTCCTCGCCCTGATCACTTTGGCAGTTACAAGGGTTTCAGGAGCTCTGTGTCAGGACCTGGAGACAAAGATCCATCACTTTTTTTTTAACTGTGTCACACACCCTTGCCAGAACTCCAGCCTCGCCTCTTTCCATTACCTTCCTAATATTTCATCGTCCAGCACTAGTGTCAGGTGGGGTGCGGTGCGTTACTCTGTGGGTTCTTTAACTCCATCACAGAAAGGAATTTCAGAGCAAGTGTAGTTTAAGATAGAATTTATTAGAAAGAAAAAGATGTGCTCAAAGGATAGCATGGGTCCCTTAAAAAAGGACACGTGTTTGCCTTTGATAAGAAGCTTTTTATACTTTCATAATGATGATTAAGCAACCATGAGCTAAGAGTGGAAGGCTATAGGTATCTGGTCACGAATTTTGGTTACTATTTCTCAATCTTTAAGGTCACAAGGATCTTCTCAATAATGAAAGTTACAGTCTAACTAGATTTGGGCTTTTCCTAAAACATCATGTCTGTCTTTGGGGCAATTCCCTATTGTTTCTGTGCTTTACTGCACTGGTAGTTCCACATTCCAACTCCCAAGATGGTCAGGTCAGATATGCCTGGTCAGTTGGGTGAAAAGTCATAAATGGATAAGAAAGATGTCTGAATGCTTACCCAGTTCTAAATTAGACCTGCCTAAGAAAACCTGCGTAACTACTTCTAAATATGTTAACTATGTCTGCCTCAGAGCCAGTGCTTTCCAGTTTCCACTGCCTTTGCCTGCAACCTTGAAGTCTCCATCATCCTCATCCGACTCGCCTGCTTAATCAGTCCTCAGCTTAGAGGCTTCACTATAACTTTTGGCGGTCTTTTTCAATTCCCAAAGTCTGACTTAGAATCGGTTCTCCAGTGCTGTGTGTCACTGTCTATTTCTTCAGTCATGCTGCATGGCATTTGTTGGTCTGTCTCTCTCCCTCCCTCCCTCTCTAGATGGAAAATTCTGTGGTAAGAGAGAACATGATGATGATTGTCCACCATTATATCCTTGGTGTCTAGCAGAGTGCATAGCATATGGTGGAAACTTAATACGTAGCTGTTGCATGAATGAACGTTCTTTCTTGTTAAAAGAAGACTGGGAGCCAGGCTCGGTGGCTCATTCTGTAATCCCGCTCCTTTGGGAGGCTGAGGTGAGTGGATTGCCTGAGCCCACGGGTTCGAGACCCGCCTGGGCAGCA
>NW_007249922.1:189593-194336 GCF_000164805.1 Carlito syrichta | reverse complement strand
CCCAGCAGATCGAGGCTGTGGGGCCGGGAGCGGCACTGCACTCCAGTCTGGGTGACAGTGAGACTCCAACTCAAAAAAAAAAAAAAAAAAAGAAGACTGGGCACCAAACCTTTGGGAAACCTGAGCAAGTGGCATCACAGAACCCAGAGGAAAAAACAGCAGACCTCTGTGTCATCACTGCCACATTCAGACCTCTATCAGTAAAAGCTCCTTCATACCCGGGACTAGTCGGACCAAAGATAGATTTTCTATTTTCATACCTGAAAAACTGTTAAGATTGTTTACTACCATGAATAGGCAAGATCTAACTTAAGATCTTGCCCCCTGGTGGGCCACAGAGAGGTCACGGATGTGATATTGGTCACTTCGGTTCCTAGGGTGGTAGTGGAGGAGGGAGGAATGGGGGAACACCCAGGGTAGCTGGACCACCATCCCACAGCTGCTGGCTACATGCAGCCTGGTCCATTTGCGTCATGCAGATGTTAGCGAGGAGCATCTAGGGTGAGTGTGAATAAGCTTACAACCCCTGATGGCCGCCATGCTGGCAGATGTGGCCTGTATTATTATGATTTATTATCATTTTTAGCCATAGGTTTGTTCTGAAGTAGACATGTCTTTAGGTAAGAAGTTAAAGGAAGCACTGGATTTCCAGACTCCGTGGAACTTAGCAGTGGTCCTGTGTCCCTGGAGTCTTGATCCTTCTCCAACTTTTAAAATAGAAGAGGCCAGGCTCTGTGGCTCAGCCTGTAAGCCCAGCACTTTGGGAGGCTGAGGTGAGTGGGTTGCCAAGCCTGAGGATTTTAGCTCATTCCAGGCAACTTGGCAAGACCTCATCTCTACAATAAATAAAAAATTAGCCGGGTGTGATAGCGCGTGCCTGTAGTTCCAGCTACTTGGAAGGTTGAGGCGGAAGGATTGCCAGAGTCCAGCAGGTCGACACTGGGGTGGCCGTGAGCATGCCACTGCACTCCAGTCTGGGCCAAGAGACATCAACTCAAAAAATAAAATAAAATAAAAAAATTAAAATAAAAAAGAAGAAAAAGGGAGCAAATGTTATCAGTGGTAATAGTCACAATAGTAAAATTCGTAGTGGTAGTAGTGGTAACGGTAGTAATATTAGTAGTAGAAGTAGAAGTGGTACTAGTAGCAGTAACCGTGTATGAAGGGCAAAAGATAGACGAAATGATATATTTAGTCATATATTTTCCATATGTGGGCTCCGACGAGGTCAGTGGTCAATAGCTGGAAGCAACCAGGTGCAAACAAAGAGTCTTGTTTAAAATTTAAGCAACATGCGCAACAAAAGAGACCTGGATTTTTTAAAATGTGGTCCATATATATGATGGAGTATTATGCAGCTATAAAAAAGGACAAAATTATGAACGTCGCAGCAACTTGGATGGACTTAGAGGCTATAACAGTGAGTGATCTATGACAGAAACAAAGAGCTGAGTACCACATGTTCTCACTCATAAATGGGCCTTGAACAATTACCATAATACTATAAGAAAAGGATTGGCAGTAGTGGAAAACTGCTGGGGAGGGCAGGGGCAGGATTAGCATTAGTGGGAAACTGCCAGGTACCATCAACAAGGGTACCTACATAATGAACATTTGTATACCTAACCCTGAATTGTACCCCACATCTTTAAAATTAAAAACTAAAAAAAAATTAAGCCGGGCATAGCAGCTACTTGGAAGGTTGAGGCTAACTGAGCCCAGCAGGTTCCAGCTACTTGGAAGGTTGAGGCTGCCTGAGCCCAGCAGGTCAAGGCTGCGGTGGCCGTCAGTGTGCCACTGCACTCCAGTCTGGGCGACAGAGTGAGACTCCAACTCAAAAAAGAAAAAGAAAAAAAAAAAAGGACTCCAACCCTAAAAATGTAAACACAACGCTAAAAGTTTAAACAAAAATTAAAATCTTGTGTTTATCTTTAAAATCCATGCACAGTTTACTTGCCACTCTACAATATTTCTGTGTCATCTCTCCCCTCTCCACGAAAAGCCATGAATTATAATAATGTGTTCCTGGAACATGGGCGGAGCCCATCCTGTGACTTCCAGACTTCCCCTCCTGCCCCCTCCTGTCCAAGCCCTTGGGGGCTGCACACTACTCAACTGAAAGTTTCACTGTATGCAGTCCCAACTCTTCTTGTATAGTTTCTTCACCGTTCTGGGTCTCACAAAATAAAAGTCAAATTACAGGAGCTGTTAATGTTAATAGGGAAAATAGTGGGTGGGTCCCAAAAGTAGGAAAAATGGTTATCATCATTATTATTATTATTTTGAAGGAAATAGGAGTAGGTGTTTTCACCAAGCCAGGATGATAGCATTTGAAGCCTGTACACGGCCTCCAGTATCCCTCACTGTAATTCCGGAACGGCTGGGAACCCTTGTCCTGACAGCATCACAGACTGTCAGTCAGTAGTCCATCATTGTTTATCATACTCACATTCGATTATACTTGGCATGTGCTATAAGTCTGGAAACTCTGCCAGATACAGTCTCTGGCTACAACTTGGCTGCCTCTGACTAAGGAAGTTTGATGGGCATTTTATCATCAGGTCAGGGGTGGACATCACTTGGGCCTTTCTAGATAAGGTGAGGTATGGTGTCTTCATGAGACCAGAGTAGCTCTCCAGGGTCCATGTCCACCCAGAGGGAGGGCTCTGGAAAAGATGCTAATGTATTTTTGGCTCTAGACTTGACTTTTTTTTTTAAACTGATGAATATGATAAACGGGCTGAATCCTAACTTTCTGGTGGCTGCCCTGATTCTCGGCTGACTCAGCTTTCCTTCCTTGTGGCTTCCTGCCAATGTATGAAAGGTACCATCCAAAGTCTGGGAAAAGATGCTCAGTCATCTCTTTTTATTGTTTCTAGAGAATCATCCTTATTGAACAAATGGCTCAGAATGTCATCTATAAAATAAGAGAATGGAGTTGCATAACCTCTAAGGTGCCTTCCAGTTTATGCATTTTCAAAATTTCCTGTTAAATTGTCTTAGAGGCAGAGAGGTTTTCTAGCTCCATGGGGGGAAAAATTCTTAAAATATTTTCTATGCTGAAGATTCCAACGAAGGAGAAGCATGTCATAAAATCAGTATCCAAACTAGACAAGACTGGAATGGCCAGGCCCTTCCTTCCATAAGAGAAACAGAATACAACTCCTTGAGTTCAGATGCGAGAGCTAGTTTGCCTGAGTAAATGGTAAATGTTCTCACCAGTTCATTCTCTGGGCCCTGGGGGACTTGCCCCGGAGTCTATGTATATGTGCACCTCTCCTGGGCCTTGATGAGTATGAGATAAGCATGCCCTGTTTGTGATATTTCTTCCTCTGCAGCATAAACAGTGCATCTCGGGCAGACAAGGCTGGCCCTTTGGTACATTTCACTGATGACTGACTTTCAAAAACTTGAAGGTTAGTTCAGAGAGCACAGCTCTACTATGCCTTTAGTTAATTTTGAAGAGGATGGAAGCCAGGCACCCTATGGAGAACAGGAGGAGGGGTGCCTGGCAGGCGTGGGACAGCATAATGGGAAGGGGTGTTGCTCCCAGTAGCTCTGCTGGATAAGAAATGCATGGTCCTACTGGGGGAGATTATCTCTAAGCAACCACAGCACATAGTAAAAAAGGCTTGACTCAAAATATGAAAGCTGGGAGAAACCTCAAAGCTCACTTTAATCAACCCCTCATTCCACAAATGAAGAGCACAGAGACCCCACAAGAACAGTGATTTGGTCCAGTTCCCACAGCTGACGCAGAGGGCAGAGTCAGGGAAGGAAACCCGGTATCTAAAATCAAAATGACCCTATTTGAAAACCTGGTTGGATCCGCCCTTCGTAGCTATGTTCCCCTGGGTATTGTGTCCAATCCCCCCCCCCACCCCACCTCCCCGGACCCTCGGGCCCGCAACCCAAAACCCGAAAATGATCCTCCAGGCTTTTTAGGGTCCCAGCGCCTCTATCGCTATCAGTCTGGAAACTCTGCCAGATACAGTCTCTGGCTACAACTTGGCTGCCTCCGTCTAAGGATGTTTACATTTAAACAAATTTAAATTTCCCCTGCCATTTTCTCGCCCGCCCCTCCGCTCCCCTAGGTTTCACCGAAGCGCCCCGAACTCAGGGGTTCCCTCTGCCCGAGACGGGCTGGGCTTGCCGGGCTGGTGTTGCGTAACCCGCGGGCGGAGGACGCGGATCCCCTGGGAGCTGCGGGCTCCGTCCAGCAGGGGGCAGCAGAGCACCCCGCGCGCCTCCGCGGCCCGGCTTGCGAACCCCGGGCCCTTCTGGTCCCTTCGGGAAAGGCCTGGGGAGCTCTTCTCGCGGCGAGTTCTTTTCCGGGAGGCAGCGGCCTTCCCGCTTCCTTTCAATGAGGACGCGACCGATCCGTGTCCACGTGTCCTTTTAAAGTTTCTGCTTCTCTTGGTGCGGGCGTGTTGGACTCCAATATTGCGTGCTTGGGATCATCCGTGCAGTCATGGGATGTCTTAAGCGTCTCCGAGCTAGGCACTTTGGCTGGTCCCCTTCGGACGGTCCTCGCAGCGGATCTCCGTCGCACCCCCTCGAGGAGCCGCTTTCATGCTCGATTGACATGATGATTGGGTTCGGCCGGTGAACTTGCTGATGTGTGAAAGGCAAATGCCCTTTCTAAACCCAGGAGGGGGCCGGGAGGAGGAAGGGGAGGCATTTTATGCCACTGTTGCTGCCGTCTTCTGTCCACACATATTCGACGGGATTAAGGTTTGATGC
>NW_007249922.1:180425-189573 GCF_000164805.1 Carlito syrichta | reverse complement strand
ACTTGGAAGGCTGAGGTGGAAGGATGGCCGGAGCCCAGCAGGTCAAGGCTGCGGTGGCCACGAGCGGCCATTGCACTCCAGTCTGGGAGACAGAGTGAGATTCCAACTCAAAACAAAACAAAACAAAATAAAACAAATATGTGTCTTATATTGTGGGCACAGAAAAATCTGGGAAAAGAGTCTTCAAGTATTTGGAAATTATCATGTAATTTAGCAAAGAAGTTGTTCATGTCATTGACAAATGAGTTAAGTTTCAATATACAGCTTTGTTATTTCACTCTTGCCTTGATCCTTCATATAAATGAAAATATCAACCAACATTCATGTCAGAACTACATTTGTTTGTCAGTTGCACCATAGGATGGCTAGGAGTACAAGAGCTTGATAAAAATCAGCAGAAACTTGAAATAAGAATCAATTGGCCTTATGAAATTTATAATAAAGAGCATGTATGTTTTATTGTTATTTGTAAATTGTGTGCTAGGCATACTTATGTCAATAAAATGTATTCAGAAAACATATATATACTTATATGTGTATATATTTATATATACACAGAGGATGCCCCAAAAATGTATACATATTTTAAGAAAGGAAAAATATATGCCAATAACATAAGATGAATTACAAGTCACGTTTGACTTCTGCAATTACAAAAGGTGATCAAAGTGGTCACCATCAGCGTCCAGACACTTCTGAAAAGTACTTCGAAGTTAACATAGATAACATCTCTTAAAAGGTGTATACATTTTTTGGCACCCCCAATATACGTATTGTATAATATATATATATATATATATATATATATATATATATATATATATATATTCTTCTTTCTCCTCTGAGCAATTGATTTAGGAGGAGGTGGGGGTCTAGGCCACGGAGAATGTGGAGGGGATGGGGCGTTAGAGTCCCACCTCCAACGCCTGTCTCTGCAGCACCGCTGGATCTCAGTCTACAGTTTCAGAAGCCCCCCAGGCGATCCCTGCACTTTAAAGGGTGAGAAGCACAGCCTAGGAGGACACTCAGTGTCTGCCTTCAAGTATTTGGAGGGCCAGTATTTGGAAAAATGAGTGCATTTGTTTTGTTTTGCTTTGCTCTAAAAGGTAGGTTTAGGTTTAATGAATATAAGCCACAAGAGAAGGAGGTTTCCAAATCCTGTAAGGAACTAGGGATTTGGAATTGGACCTTATCCCAAACCTTATGAGCTCCTTACTAGTTCCCCGGGTACATTGAAGCTGGAGGAACTCGGCAGAACGACTTCTCTCTAATTCTTAAAAACTTATAAACTTATCTAACCGCCAACGGAGTGGCTGTTAGGTTTTGTTTCTTCCATTCATAAGATCATGAATTTGAACGTTTTAAAACACTGTATAAACATCAGTCGTAACCACATCTTTATAATAAATAAATAAATAATTAATTAAAATTTTTAAAAAAATTTTAAAACATCATTCTTAAATATCAACAACTGCTGGGGTCCAAGGTGGAGTGCGTGTGCTGCTCTGTGAGGTAGTGAGCGCCTTGTCACACGTTGAGGGGACAGTGTGAATGGAAGTGGGGATGTATGTTTGGGGATCTTAGGAAATTCAGTATGATTAGAGCATACAGTGGGAATGCAGGTGAAAGATGAGAAAACTGATGGCAAAATTAGAACTAGAACCCAGAAGTTCACTCATTTCATATGTATTGTGTTAGAAGTAAGACCAGCATCTCTCCCACCCCCATCCGCCATCTTTAGTTTGCCTTTTTTTTTTTAAGAGACAGGGTTTTGGCCAGGCTCTGTGGCTCAGCCTGTAGTCCCAGCACTTTGGAACACCCAGGCGAGTGGATTGCCTGAGCCCGTGGATTCAAGTCCCACCTAGGCAACTTGGTAAGATCTCGTCTCTACAATAAATCAAAAATTGACCAGGCATGGTAGCACACACCTGTAATTTCGGCTACTTGGAAGACTGAGACGGAAGGATCGCCGGAGCCCAGCAGGGCGAGGCTGTGGTGGCCGGAAGCATACCACTGCACACCAGTCTGGGCAACAGAATGAGACTCCAACTCAAAAAAGAGAGAGAGAGAGAGAGAGAGACAGGGTTTCACTCTGTTGCCCAGTCTGGAGTGCAGAGGCAAGATCATAACTCACTGCAGCCTTGAACTCCTGGGCTCAAGTGATCCTCCTGCTTCAGCCTCCTGAGTAGCTAAGACAATTGGCACACACCACGACTCATTACTTTTTAAAAACTTTTTGTAGATGTGGTGGTCTTATTGTGCTGCTCAGGCTACAGTGCAGTGGCACAATCATAGCTCACTGCAGCCTCAAACTCCTGCACTCAAGGCATGAGCCACTGCACCTGGCCTGGCTCTAAAACTCCTGTGAGGTGATGTCTGGCTAGCTGGGAGCCTCACAGACCCCCTGGCCCTCCCAGTTGACTGTGAGTACAGGAGAAGGCGGTCTGTTTACTCACAGGAGTCTGCCTTGGCATCTACTCAATCAGGAACCAGTGGGAACAATGAGAAGGGCGTGCAAGCAACTCGGTTGTGACTGCTGGAACTCAAAGCAGCACTTGTCTTGTCAGTGCTGTGTTATTTACCAGCAAGGCAGCGGTGGCCTCTCCCTCCCCCAGGAAGCAGGCGCCAGGACTAGGAAGCCTAAAACACTGGGCCCTGCTGGGTCTTCTCTATGCGAGGTGGCAGAAAGCAGGAGGGCCAGAAGACCCGCATGGGAGGCACATGGGAGGACTTCCACCAATGTGGAATGGACGTGTGGAGAAGCCACGACAGAACAGGAAACTCCACCCTCCATCCACGCACACCTTCATCCACACACCTCAAGGAGCACCCAACACAGAGACAAAACTTCCACTGGCTTGAAGACAGCCAGTTCTAATTGAGATCTTTGGCCTGACTCGAATGTATCTCTTAAATACTGAGTTAATTAAAGACAGGCCATCATATACAACAGCACGTTCTATCATGTTCTGCCCCAGAGAAAGCTCATTAGCCTGACGTGTATGTTTTCTTCCTGTGGTCATCGCTGCCTGTGATTGGACGCTCCAGTCGAGCTCAACACCATAATCACTCCGTGTTTGATCTCTGTTTTGTGAGCCACCTAGCATTGTGTGTCCGCGGGTGGTTGACTGGGGTGACAGAGGAGCTGGGAAATGTAACATCAGCTAGTGAGGAGTGGGGGTTAGAACCCGAACCATCTTTGCTTGGTTGAAACAACATGGTCATCTAACTTGAGTCATGATTTACCCACTCTCAGAGTTTCCTCCTAAATCAGGGCTCCCCTTAGCACTGGATCTTTCCAGAGCCCCAAATTTCCTCCAGATGCTGTGTTTATACCAGAAATAAACAACCTCCAGCTCATTCAAGGAATGCTGGACATCAATACTGTCCCCTCAGTACCTGTTGGGTGTGTGTGTGTGCCATAAATGAATGAATGAATAGATGAATGAATGAATTGCATAGAAGATACCTCATCATTTGAACTTAATTCTGAAAATGCATCCAAATGTATGTCAGTCCCTTTCATTGACCTGAAAAACAGATGCCCATTTCTTTTCACATCATGGGCAGTTTCATGTGGTTTTATTTTTTTCCTTCTCTCAGGTTTCCTGGTTACCTTTTTTAAAAGCTGAGAGCCATAAAAAGAGTATGGAATTTGGACTCAGGCTGTCTGCATAATAGTCCTACCCTTGCCCCTGACTCTCTGACCAACCCTGAGCATGTCACTCCCTTCTGTGAGCCTCTCCACCAGTAAACAGAGACCTCACTGCCCGTGATTTCTGTAAGGATGTACATTAAAAAGCTTTGAAAAGGTGTCATACAGATCTCTCTCTCTCTCTCTCTCTCTCTCTCTCTCTCTCTCTCTCTCACACACACACACACACACACACACACACTCTCTCTCTCTCTCTCTCTCTCTCTCTCCCCCCTCTCTCTTTCTCGCATGTGTTTAATTCCTCTACTGTCATTCCCATTTGCTTCCTCTAATGTTCTTCTCTCTTCTCTCCTCAAAACTGGCATTTTAAAAACTGTTGCTGTTGAAATGAGTACTTGCCTTTTAAAAATCTTCAAGTTGCTAAGCAGCATCTACCCCCCCCCCACTTCCCCTTTTATGCAGCCTGGTTGCCATAGTATCATTGAGCATGGTAACAAGAAGCAAAGAACAATCATTTTTCACTAAATAGCGTTGGGCAGACAGATCAACATGCTGAAATGTTTCCTTACAACCCATCTCAACGAAGGGGGGAGATGGCTCGATGGTACACAACTCTGTGTGCATCAGGGACTGCCTCGATTTCTCATTGGCTTGTTGCCATTCTCCTCACTTGTAGCTCCTTGTGTGTCATCCCACCCCTGGCACGACACTTATCAGAAAGGCTTCTGAAGGCAGGCTGCTGATACTCCTTATCTGTAGCTATTTAGGGCCAAATGCAGGCTGGGATCTTTCTCAGATAGCTGCTAAACATAGCATTGAGTGTGAATCAGTATTGTGACTAAAGGTACAAGTGTCGTAGCAGGTTGGGAGAAGATAACAAATAAACGTCATCAGAGTGACATCAAAGGGTGCTCTCAGAAAAAACAGAAAGGACTGAAAGAGATATGAAAGTAAAGAACCTACTTGAAATGTATTTGAGAAAGTTAAATATCAGACTCCTGGTGACCAAGTCTGTAAACAGAGCAGGAAGTGGGAAGTGACCCTTT
This sequence comes from Carlito syrichta, assembly GCF_000164805.1. NCBI lineage: Eukaryota > Metazoa > Chordata > Mammalia > Primates > Tarsiidae > Carlito > Carlito syrichta. The sequence goes on along the minus strand of NW_007249922.1, from coordinate 184,872 downwards.
CCCCTTGGCCCATGTAGTCTGGAATGGCCCACAGGTACCACAACATTTCTCTATTGGTGCCCCTGGCCATTGGAGTGTCTTTTTTTTTTTTTTTTCCTGTCGGATCTCACTCTGTCACTCATGATGGAGTGCACGATCACAGCTCACAGCTCACTGCAATCTTGATCTCCTGGGTTTAGGCGATCCTGTGTCTGGCAAGTTTTTTTTTTTTTTGAGTTGGAGTCTCACTCGGTCGCCCAGACTGGAGTGCAGTGGCTGCTCCCGGCCACCGCAGCCTCGACCTGCTGGGCTCCGGTGATCCTTCCGCCTCAGTCTTTCAAGTAGCCGGAATTACAGGCATGCGCTACCACGCCCGGCTTAATTGCAAGTTTTTTTTAATTTTTATTTTTATAGTTATGAGATCTCGCTGTGTTGCCCAAGCTGGTCTTGAACTCCTGGGCTCAAGCAATCCTCTTGCCTCCACTTCCCAAATTGCTAGGATTACAGGCATGAGCCACCGCACCCGGCCAGAGTGTCCTCTTGCTGGCCCACCATCCCCATTCCAGTCCCAGGCCTTCGGGCTTTCCCCCCATCTAGTCTCTAAGGGGTGAGGGCCAGCTCAGAGCCTGCCCCAGCTCTGAGACCAGCAGCTGTTCTGTTTGGTCAGGCTTCCTGTCCTACTTCTTGTGAAATATTTTGAATATCACCTCTTAAAGCTGCCCTCTTGTACTCCAAACCTCTTTCTTTCTTTCTTTCTTTTCCTTCCTTCCTTCCTTCCTTCCTTCCTTCCTTCCTTCCTTCCTTCCTTCCTTTCTTTCTTTCTTTCTTTCTTTCTTTCTTTCTTTCTTTCAAACTCTGTTTCTCTTGAAGAAGTGAAATTTACTTCTTCAGATTAAGCCATCAACAGACTGTGCCGCCCTCTGCAGACACTCAACCTTCTTTGGAAAGATGGTCTCTTTGAACTCGGGTCGCAGGATTGAGATGAACAAGCACTGTCACCCGCACTCTCATGCTTGGCTGCCCCATGACAATGACACACAATCGCCAGGCAGCTGGTGAACATAGGAAGTGCGCCCCATGGCTCCGCAGTGCTGTGCGTGCTGATTCCCTGAGCTGATTCCCTACACTCAAAACACATGTGGCTCTGGGGACTTCCAGAGAGGAATTTCCAGGTGAAGGCAGGATTGTCCCCAGATTCATTCAGGCAGAGCAACTTCTCCCTTGAAGAGGAGCAGACTTTCCTCCCGTTGGTTTTCCAGGGCCTTTCTTGTTCTGTGATTGACAGCTTCTGCCCTTTCTCCTTCATGCTTGAAGCCACTTAAGGGCTAAAACATGTTAGAGGAATCTTAGAACCCAGGAAAGGAGCAGAAGAGATTTCCCCATCTTTGCTTTGGCCAGGCAGGAGCCTCAGACATCACAGACAGTTGCTATCCATCGAGTACCGCTCAGAAAAAAACTTCCACCACCTCACTCAGCTACCCAGTTTGTTGGTCCTTGCTCTAGGAAAGTTGTCTGTGAGGTCTAAGGAAGGCATTGTGGAAGCCCAGTTTTCTTCTGTCTGGATTCCAGTGGAAGCAGAGGTTAGCTGTCAGAATGTTCTGTCAATTATGCCTTCTGAAGTCCAGATTTCTTGACTTTCCCACCTTCTCCCTTTAATACTCTTCTAGTTCCAATTCTTCGAGGCCATGCTCTCAGCTCTGCCAGCAGTCATAACTGGGACATACAAATGTTCAGGACTGTCTTCAGGCTAAGTGTGACATAAATGGCTGTTCTAGTGTCTCATGCTACTGGAAGGTGCACATGTGCAAAAAATTTCACTTGATGCTAACGGTGTAAAGTGCTAACAGCTGGATTTCAGATATCAGTCTGGTCTGGGGAATAGGATTAGGAAATATATTTCTCCGTTGGATGGCACACATCAGGGTCTCCATCATCACTCATGTAGGTGAGTACCTACATTTGCATGTGAGGCCAACCTTACTCACACCCCCATCATAGCAGGTCTTCTCCATTTAGACATCCTAACAGGCTTCTCACCAAACACCCTGAAACAGAACTGCTCAAGTTCAATTTTTATTCTGTGATCCATCTCTCTTTTTTTTTTTTTTTTTTTTGAGTTTGAGTCTCACTCTGTTGCCCAGGCTGGAGCGCAGTGGCATGCTCACGGTCACCGCAGCCTCGACCTGCTGGGTTCAGGTGATCCTTCCACCTTACTCTTCCAAGTAGCTGGTTCTACAGGCACACGCTAACACACCTGGCTTTTTATTTTATCTTATTGTAGGCTTGAGCCACTGCACCTGGCCTCTTTTTTTTCATTATTATTTTAAATTTTTATTTCATTGGTGGAAGAAACTATCAACACATTTCACAGAACCAGTGGAGTCCTTTTTTTTTATTTTTTGTTTTATTTAATTTTTTTTGTATTTTTTATGTATTTTATGTATTTTATTTTAAGGATGTGGGGTACAATTCAAGATTAGATATATAACTGGACATCGTGCAGGTAAAGTTTGGGCCTCCCTTTGGTCCCCACTTTTCCTGGTTTGAGATCAGGTACACTTATTGATGTTGTGTTCCCCTCACATCTCAATGAGTATTACCATTCACAAGGATTCCCCGGTCAAAAGAGAAAAGTCTCCCACTCCATGTGTGAGCAGTAGCTGCCACACAGTCCCTTTAAATATTGACTCTCAGCTCCTTTGTCTACAGCCATGTTGATGATTTCATAGCCAAGGTGTGTTTCCCAAGAAGAACTCCTTTCCTTTTTCCAGATTCTACCAACTTCCACATAATCCCTAACTTGACCATGCATGGAAGGCTGTTGGTCAGAGCTTCCCAGGGTTTTGGCTATTTTGGCCACCAACTTATATTTGGGTTAAGTTCCAGTGGGATGCCGATCAATGTTTTATATAGCTGGCTCTCGAAGGGTGGAGGAAAAAAGCAAAAACAACAACAACAACAACAAAACAAATAGAAAAGCAAAATCCTGATTTCTAGCCTCTGCCAGTTTCCATGGCATAAAAACTCCCACCATGGCCAATTTTAAGTTACCAACATGGAGTCACAGTACAGGATCGGGAAAAACTGTGCACAGTTGGTGCTTGTGAGCTGACTCTAGCACACCCTGAAATCATCCTTTCTTCAGGAGAATATGACTGATGATCTTTTTTTTCATGTTCCTTCTTATATTTTGTTTCCAACTAACATTGGATTGTATCAGATGTGCCAACCCTTTAAGCCAGTGATTTCCAAACTGTTTATTGGCCAAAGGTCTTTGTTTATATAAATCAGTGACGTGCATGAAAGCAATACCAGCCTGATTGGGAAACTGAGGAAGGTTGTAGGTCCCACACTAGAGCCGGAATCACTAGGAATCACTACTTTAGGGCTTTTTTCTTCACTCTTTGATGACGTGCAGCACTCAACGTTCTATGGAATAGATGACATATTCTTGAACCATGATTGTTCTCTTGAACTCTTTGGAATAGTTGAAATGTGCACACATGCAGAAGATTGAAACAGGACCCCTATCTATCCCCATGCACAAAGGTTAACTCCAAATGGATCAGAGACCTAAATGTAAAACCTCAAACCATAAGAACCTTAGAAAATGAAGGACAAACCCTCATGGAAATCGGAACTGGCATCCAATTCCTGAACAAAACCCGAAACCCGCCGGTCATAAGAGAGAAGATAGACAAGTGGGACCTTATTAAACTGACAAGCTTCTGCAAAGCCAAAGAAACCATCAAGAGAGCAGGGAGACCGCCTACAGACTGGGAAAAAGTATTTGCCAACACCAGGTCTGACAAACGCTTAACATCTTGAATCTACAGGGAACTCAAACGTGCTGAAAAGAAGAAAACAAACAACCCCATTATAAAATGGGCAAAAGATATGAACAGACACTTCACAAAGGAAGACATCTGAGCAGCCAACAGACACATGAAGAAATGTTCACCTCACTAATGATCAGGGAGATGCAAATCAAAACCACACTGAGATACCACCTAACTCCAGTCAGAATGGCAATTATCAACAACTCAAAAAATAACAGCTGCTGGAGAGGGTGTGGCGAAAAGGGAACACTTCTACACTGTTGGTGGGAGTGTAAACTAGTGCAACCTCTGTGGAAAGCAGTGTGGTGATTCCTAAAAGCTCTAAATATCAACCTCCCATATGACTACACAATCCCCCTACTAGGAATATATCCTGAAGAACTCAAATCACTCTATAAAAAAGATACCTGCACACATATGTTTATCGCAGCATTGTTCACAATAGCAAGAGCCTGGAAGCAACCATGCTGCCCATCAAAAGAGGACTGGATTAAAAAAATGTGGTACGTATACACGATGGAATACTACGCAGCCATAAAAAGGAACAAAACCATGAATTTCACAGCAACCTGGATGGAACTAGAGTCTATAATACTGAGTGACCTCTCACAGAAACAAAGATTCGAGTA
>NW_007249922.1:130873-180405 GCF_000164805.1 Carlito syrichta | reverse complement strand
CTAACCCTTAACTGTACCCCACAACATCATAATAAAAAATATTGATTAAAAAAAAGAAATGTGCAATACTATGTGTTCACTTGGAACCCTGTGAAAAACGCATCACTTTCAGCTAGGAGGGGCTCACAGGTGCTCTACTGGTCAACACACCGATGATGACCTCATATGTGCTGCAGGACAAGCAATTACAGTGGGAGCCCTTCCTCTACCAGGATGGTTAATTTGAGTGTTTGTCTTCAGCTTCGAATGAATGTTCTCTGGTTTCAGCTACCTACCAAAAACTGAGAGCTATGAGTCACACCACTTAACTGGCTGCAGGTTTTCAGTCCTGCTTTTTTCTCAGTCAATACCTTGTTCTGCCTCTTATTTTCTCTCTCTCTTTGTTAGGTACAATGTTATTTCATGTTAATTCAGATAGCCCTAAAAGATTCCTCTTGTATATTTCCCCTCCAACAGAATGCTTCTATTTTTATTAGTCTGTTTTATGGTATAAATCATAGTCTAATGAAGATGCACCATTTAATCTTAATGGACCCGTGACGTCATCTGATGAAATTTCTTTCATTTTGAGGGAAGAGGCAGGCTTGGAATTTCCTGAGGTTTCAACAATCAAGTTATTAATAAAGAAATAAACCAACAATGATAAAGCAGGAAGGGAACGTTTAAAGACAGAAGATAGAGATACAGGAAGGTTCTCCTCATCTATGGATGCTTTCTATCTCTGACCATCAATGCATCGTGTGGAATCCAGAGGCTCTACTTCCAGTTCTTCAAGGCCATGCTCTCAGTTGTGCAAGAAGTCATAACTGGGACATATACATGTTTGGGGCTGTCTTCAGGCTAAGTATAGTATATGGATGGCCGTCCCAGTGTCTCATGCTATGGGTACAGATACTCATGTGCGAAAGCTTTCACTTTATGCTAATAGTGTGAAATGCTAACAGCTGGATCTCAGACATCAGACTCATGTAGGGAATAGGATTACGAAATACTTTTTTTGGTGGGATGGCCCACATCAGTGCCTCCATTATCACTCATGTAGGTCTTTGGTACCTCCATTTGCATGTGAGGCCGACCTTACCACATTCCCATTATACCTGGACTTCTCCATTTAGACAACCTAACAGGCTTTGCACTGAACACACTGAAACAGAAATACTCAAGTTCAATTTTCCCCTGTGTTCCACATCTCAATGAGTATTCCCATCTACAAAGTTACCCAGACCCACAAACTAAGGAGTCCTATTTGGGTTCTTTCCTCTGCCTGCTATCCATTTAGCTGTCAGGTTCTATCAACGTTCTTTTCCATTTTTTTCATATTTCTGTCTCTTTCTAGCTCCAACACTACCGCCCTAATTCAAGCTATTTTAATATTTGCCTAGGCTGGAAGAGTGTTTTATTCATAGAACATTTTCTTTTTTCAAATTTTATTTTAAGGATGTGGGGTACAATTCAGGGTTAGGTATACAAACGTTGACTATGCAGGTACCCTTGTTGATGAGGTGTGCCCCTCCCTCCCCTAGCAGTTTCCCTCAACTACCAATCCCACCTCAGCTCCCCTGGAAGTTTCCCACTACTGGCAATCTCTTATAGTATTATGATAATTGTTCAGGGTCTGCTTATGAGTGAGAACATATGGTACCTGTTCTTTGTCTCTGTGATAGATCACTGAGTATGACTGACTCTAAATCCATCCAAGTTGCTGCAAAGTCTATATGTTTGTCCTTCTTTATGGTTGCATAATATTCCATTGTGTATATGTACCACATTTTTTTAATCCAGTCCAGCTTCGATGGGCAGCATGGTTGGTTCCACGTTTTTGCTGTTGTGAATAGAGCTGCAACAAACATACATGTGCAGGTATCTTTTTTATAGAATGATTTGAGTTCCTCCGGGTATATTCCCGATAGGGGAATTGCTGAGTCATATGGAAGGTCAATTTCTAGTTCTTTTAGAAACTGCCACACTGTCTTCCAAAGAGACTGCACTAATTTGCATTCCCACCAGCAGTGTAGAAGCATTCCTTTTTCTTCACATCCTCACCAGCATCTGTTGCTGTTTCTTTTATTAATGATGGCCATTCTTACTGGGGCTGTTCATAGAACGTTTTCAATAACGATCAGTTAAATAGCTGGGCTACTATAGGATCTATCTTCTAACTTGCATTCCTCTCCCCGCTCCTCCTGGTTAATTGTGCTTTCTGACTTCCATGATTTTCCATACTTCAAGGAAACTTCTAGAAAATAAAATGGATCATGTCACTCTTGGAGGGCATAGCATTGTACCCACCATGCTCCACTGTCTGGCTTGCCTTTCACTGCATGGTTCCACATACTCTTCAATCTGTCCTTCCAAGCACTTTTACAGCATTCTGTTACCTCCACAGAGGCTACTGGGCTTTGCTTCCCCAGTATCCATCTCACTCTGACTCATCCTTACCAAATACCTATTTCAATCTGACCAAATTCCCAAATCATTTTAGAGTCACAATCTCCACTAGTAGTTGGAACATTATTATTGCTTTTTTTTTTTTTTTAACTAGGGCCTTGTACCAAATTGGCTCTTTCTTCCTAGTTGGGCTCTCCCTGAATCACTATGGCTGCAAAGTCTGAAAACTACACTTCCCAGAAGTCCTGGCAAAAGTTTCCTGCTTAGATTATGCTGGAGAGAAAATCTCAAGTGAGATTCAGAGGTAGAAGAGAAGTAGACAGATGCATTGTCCCGGAAAAGCAAAAGGCAGTTTTAGAGGCTTTTTGCAGATGGCTTGGGTGAGATTTGACCATGACTTTTAGGAGTACATTTGCAAATCACCTGTAGTACTGTTGCATGCATCTGAGATCATTGATTCAAGTTTCCAGCAATTCCTAAACTTCCTGCCTTCCTACATTTTTATTTTTAATTGTAAAATTGTGACACATTGTAGTTGCAAGATTTCTTAAATTCTAAAAGCAGTACTCACAGACCTATGTTCCCTTAGTGCCCCCAAAGATTTTGTAAGCTTTGAACTCCCTGCATTCAATCTTTCCTGCTGGCAATATCTATTTTCCTGACCAAACCTTGACTACCAAAAGTCAAGTAACCAATGATTAGGAAATGAGTTAAAGCCAAGTCTCAGCTTCAAGCTCCCTGAGATACAGCGTTTTTGATCCATCTCTGGTGGCCGGCCTCTCTAAAATCCCACTTCTGCTTAGTTCTTGAGTTGTATTTTGAATCCTCTGCAAGAATTCAAGGCCCAGGGTGGATCCCAACCCAACTGGCCAGGAGCCTGGCACCTATCCTAAATGTTGCTGGCCTGTCATGTAAAGAAGCGTATTTTTCAACCCTTGCCCACTCTGTCTCTTAAAGTTGTGCTCTGAATTGGATAACCTTCCTGGAACCGACAGGCTGCCACCACTCAACTTTGATATTCACTACTGATGGGAATCTTCTACTTTTGCTCTTTGCTCATTGAATTCTTGCCCAATCTCTCCAAGTAACCAATCATAGACTAACTTTGATTTGCTATCATGTCCTTGTCCTACATAATCCCTGTTTTGTCCTAGTTTGTTTTCTTCTACTGCTAGTCTAGAACTTGAATTCCCAGCACACTTTTCAGTTGGGCCTATCATGATTACAGCATTAAGCCAATAGCATGTCAATTCCTTAAAAGCATAGCATTTTTCTCATTTTTTTCTTATTTTTATTTTTTGAGTCAGGGTCTCACTCTGTTGCCCAGGCTGGAGTGCAGTGGCTCACCGCAGCCTCGTCCTCCCGAACTTAGGAGATCCCACTGCCTCAGCCTCCCAAGTAGTTGGGCCTATAGGTATGCACCACTATGCCCGGCTAATGTTTTTTTTGTAGAGATGAGGTCTCACTACGTTGCCTAGACTGGTCACAAACTCCTAGGCTCAAGTGATCCTCCCACCTTGACCTCCCAAAGTGCTGGGAGTACAGAGGTGAGCCACCACACCCAGCCATGTTTTTCTATCCTCTCATCCCATTTCAAGTCCTTATGCCCAGCTTCTAGTTAAGGTATAACTACAAGAGGAGGTTACTAGAGTCATAATGCATAGACATTATATTATTTAACATAGAAGCGTTACTCTGGTCAGAATCACTTGTGACAGATCTTCCAGTTCCTGATGTCACCTGCCTTTTGTTTGTTACCTACAGTATCACAATATGGTACTCTGTTTTACTTTTTCCTCATGTTCACTATTTCCAAGAGCTTATTTGCTGTCCTAAAAAAAAAAATCTTGCCGGGCTCAGTGGCTCAGCCTGTAATCCCACGCCTTTGGGAGGCTGAGGTGAGTGGATTGCCTGAGCCCACGGGTTCGAGACCCGCCTGGGCAGCGAGACCTCATCTCTACAATAAATCAAAAAATCAGCCAGGCATGGTAGCACATGCCTGTAATTCCGGCTACTCGGAAGGCTGAGGCGGAAGGATCACTGGAGCCCAGTAGGCGAGGCTGCGGTGGTCGGGAGCGGCCACTGCACTCCAGTCTGGGCGACAGAGTGAGACTCCAACTCAAAAAAAAAAAAAAAATCTCTTATTCCATATTTCAGGGATCATATACCCTGCTTGTGAATCAGTCCTCTGTAGTTTCTATGTGATGCTGAAAGAGCTCTTTCTTTTCTCTGGCATTCTCTCAGTTTTCCCCCTCTGGAAAATTTTTGTAACCACATGTGTACATTCAGTACTGCAGATTCTTCTTTAAGAGGCAATTTATGGAAAACAATCCATGTGCATTACGAGTGCCAATGTTCTAAGTCCACAATCATGTAATTTCAAGATCTGTTTCAGCCAGAAAACAGAGAAATCAATCTTTGGTATGCTTGTATAATTCTTGGGTCCATATTCAGAAGGGACTGCTGAACAGGAAAAATCGTGACAGCGATGGCTTCACCTGCCACTACTCTTCATGTTTGAGTGAAGAAATAATTTCTGCTAAAAATTAGATATGGGCACGCCACCTATTCTTCTTGGAAATATCTTAAAAGAGATTCCGCCCACCTATCACAAGGCTCTGCAGAATGAGTCATGAGCACCGTAATGCCACAAAAGGCAGATTTTAACACATTTGCTCATGGACCTCCTGCCTGGACAGATCGGCCTTTTGGATCTGGCATGCTTGGTCATGTAACAGCGATATGCACTTCGGTGGGCACCACGGCACATGATGACTCCATTCCGTGTCTGACTTCACTTTAGGGCTTCATCCTTCTCCCTGGTCTCTTGCTGTCAAGCCTTGCTTCAGTCAGTCTCCAAAATCCAATTGCCTGCTTTCCAATGAGGGTTTCCATGACAACTTCCATTCGTGGCATTATCGACTCCATTGCTCCATTTGGTGTCTTCCTTGTGGTACTTAGCTCTTCTTTCCAGATTAGACCTAAACGTTCAACTACTTTCTTCTTAGATTGTGCTCGACTCGGATCCCAGTTTCTCTGAGCCGAATTTCCATTCTGAGTTTTGTTCTCAGATCAACCAGGGAGAATCAGAATCAAGTCATATTTTTAAATGCTACCCTGTCACAGAGTACCAGGCCAGATCAAGGGTCTTCCGCCTGTTGGAAGAGACAGCATTAATGTTCTGCCCTGGAAAACAAGAGTTAGATAAGAAACAATCAAGGAACATTTACCCTTCCCCCAACTCCTCAATAAACCTAAAGCCATACAAAGTCACCTTTCAAACTAATTCTACATGTTTAAATAACTGATAATGTATTTAATCATTGTTTCCTTTTTATTTAAACATACATGTCTTTTTCTCAGGTGCAGTCCCTTGATTGGAAACATCTAGTCATTCACTCCTTAGTGTAAAATGACTTTATCACCCAATGAAAAATTGGCAGTCATGAATAAAGGTGAAAGATTGAGAAGTGGGGAAGGATGGGAGTGGAAGTTCATTTTTAAATGTGGGAAATTGAGAGGCAAGAAGGGAGATAATTCTTTAGGGAGATGTTCCAAAAACATAAATACTAGAGCCTAAGAAAATGGGACGGCATTTTGCATGAGCTGGGAGTGCTGTGGATAATGGGAGGTAGAAGGTCAAAGTCACGTATCTTGCAGATTTCTTCAGTGCACTGGTGGCAGGACCTGCAGCTGACCTCTGGGAAGCTTCTGCCTTTTGTTTCTGGCATGTGTTGGTAGGTTGTGATGCCCATGTGTGTGCTGTATATCACCAGATGCAATTTAGATTTTCATTGTGCAGTCATTTTAGAGGACAGATGCACAAATGCAGGTCTATCCCACTCTTATAACTCTCTTCCAAGTGTTCCTTCCATATTCCCACTCTCCTTCTTCTCCACTTTACTCTGGTCATGAAAAAGCTCATTAGTAAACATTTCCACGGTGTCCTGTTGGGCACCTTGCCATCTAGAGGTGTGTAGTGAATGATATAAACTTTAAAAGGAGAAATAGACAGCAGTCATCACATAGTCACCTAGTGTGAGTAGATATTTTGAAATCTATGAAATACCCGGCATTTGTATATATTGGAAGGAGTAAAGGTTGTGAACTTAGCTTGATCTGAGTGTGGGTCTTGATCCCGCCTCTCATCTGGGCAAGTGTCCTTGAGGATGTTATTTAACTTCTTGAGATTACCTAGAGAAAAAGGAGCTAAAACTTTCTCCCTCTAAGGTTGTGAAGATTATAAGATAAAATTTATAATGTGTCTGAGAGAGTAATAAGCCAAATGAAATTTCAATAAAGGTTATATTTTTATTTAATATACACTAGTGGAAAAAAGACACTTTTAGTGCTCTAGACCTTTTGTCTAGAAAATATTCTATCAATATTCATCTAAAAATTCATCTAACAAAATAATTGCTGAGTGACTAATGTGTACCAGCCAGTGTAAGATTTGCTATCATTGCCTTTTATGGATTTCAGTTGAGTTTGTGACTTCGACTTTGAAACTAAATTGTTGGAGTAGAGTATTCTTTATTAGACGTGTGTTCTTGTTGGTTGATTTAGCATTCTCTGCTTACTAACAGTATTGGAACAACAAGTCATGATTCATCGCATGGTCCTAATTGTCATGAGAGCCCTCAAACCCATTCATTTCAATGCAATCAATATTTATGTGCTACTTTCTGTGTGCAGAGGGTAGTGCTAGACACTGGAAGGCAGAGAGTAGTTAAGGAAAAAACAATAAAGCTCTGTTCTGTTTCAAGGAACAGTAAATATGGCTGAGAGCCAAAGCAAGAGGCAGATTACTAACAGAGAACAATGAAGTGAATGCAATGAGCAAGTAGACAAGAAAAGTGGAGAGAGTGGTTCATTCTGGCTGGGGAAGCCGATTAGGAGATGAAGTCACATTTCTACCTAAACTTGAAGAATCAGCAGGATCTGACCCAAGGAGATGGGGGCGGGGGGAGAGGGAGGGAGAGAGAGAGACCTGCCACATTCAGGGAAACAATGAATTTGACTAAAGTTACAACTTTGGAAGCCCAAAATCCCTAAGTTGTATAGTTGAGAGGGACCCTAGTATCCATTCCACTCATGTTAGTGGCACGTTCAAGGAAATTAAAGGAGATATGTTAGAAAGGAATACTAGATTAATTCTTGGGAAGCCTCAAATGTCATTTGAAAAGTCTGGACATTTATGATGGGTAATGGATATTTTTCTGAAAGTTTTTAAATAGTAGAATTGAATGTATTCCATAGCTCTAATTTTTCTTTTAGATCCTTCTACAGCAGTGGTTCTCAAACCTGGAAAAATATCTGGAGAGCTTGTTAAAATACTGTTTGCTGGTCCCCAACCCCAGTGTTTCTGGTTCAGTAGGTCTAGGTGGGTAAAAGTAACTATGTTTCTTTCTTTCTTTTTTTTTAAATAAATTTTTTATTTTAAATATGTGAGGTACAATTCAGGGTTAGGTATACAAATGTTCATTATGCAGGTTCTCTTTTTGATAAGGTGTGCCCCCCCTTCCCCGGCAGTTTCCCACTACTGCCAATCCCTTTCTTATAGTATTACGATAGTAGCTCAAGGTCCGCATATGAGTGAGAATATGTGACACTTGGTTCTTTGTTTCTGTGATAGGTCACTCAGAATTATAGGCTCTAAGTACATCCAAGTTGCTGCGAAGCACATAATTTTGTCCTTTTTTAATGACTGTGTAATTTTCCATCATGTACACGTACCACATTTTTTTAATCCAGTCCTCTTTCGATGGACAGCATGGAAGTAATTGCATTTCTAACAGGTTTCTGGGTGATGCTGATGCTGTTAGCCTGGAGATTACACTTTGAGAACCACTGCTCTATTGTATGCTCCATTGTATAATGCTGCTTCTCAGCCCTGGATGCCCATTCGAACCATCTGAGAAGCTTCCAAAGAGCACTGAGACCTGTGCCCTACTTAAGATCAACTGACCCAGAAGCCCTGAGAGATAGGAAATAACTAGGGGTAGTTTGTCAAAGCTCTCAGGTGATACCTCAGCACTTCTCATATGTTCTTGTGCATAGACATCTTGTCAAGATGCAGATTCCTTTTAAGAAGGTTTGCACGGAGGCCTGATATTACACGTTTCAATGCTGCTGGTCAATGCATCGCCTTCTGAGCAGCAAGACTCAAAGAAATTCAATGTTCTTTCTTTTTTTTTTTCTTCTTCTCATTTTTCTCTCCAAGTTTCCACTCAGTGGTTGCTTCAATCTGTTTCTCTCTGCCCCTGATGTAATGTAATAACACAAGATCTCTAAACCCTGATTTGAATTATGCCTAAGGGGAAAAGAAAACAAAAAAAAAAAACAGAAGGTGGTCAAACACGGGTGGCTCATGGCTATAGCCCCACACTTTGGGAGGCTGAGAGGGGAGGACTGCTTGAGGTCAAGAGTCGGAGGCCAGTATGGGCAACATAGCAAGGCCCATCTCTACAAAAAAAAAAAAAAATAGCTGGGCATGGTGATACGTGCCTGTCTTTCTAGCTACTCAGAAGGCTGGGATGTGAGGTGGAGTTATGGTCACACAACTGCACTCCAGCCTGGGTAAGATTCTGTCTGTAAAAGAAAAGAAAAGAAAGAGAGAAAGAGAGAGAGAGAGAGAGAGAGAGAGAAAGCAGAAGAACGGGCTGAAGCACTTGAGAATCAGTCATTTTCTGTGTCGACCTGGACAAACGCTGCTCAGTGCCATGCAGCCTGACGTAGCCAGCAGCCCAGGCCTAGACGTGTCCTTCTGTTCCCACCAACTGCTGTGCTTGGTGCTTGGCAGGCCACCCACATGCCTTCCTCGCACCTCTTCCTTAAATGCTCCCGAGCTTCCCTTGTCCACCTTCTCTCAGCAACTTGCTTTTTTTTTTTTTTTTTGCACAAATTACTCTTTGTTATAAGCATAATTCCCAAAGAGAGAATAAGAGGTTTTCTGGCATATCTATTAATCGTGAAGGAGATTGAAACCTGGGAATAAGGAGAAGAGACCTATGAAGTAAATGGAAAATGCCCTTCGAAATGAGATGTCTCCGACAGTCCCCTGGTAGGATCTGCACTCCTGTCCATCACCTTAAATGTCTCCTCTCCCGGGTATGTGTGTGTGTGTTGGGGAGGGTGTTGGCAGGGGAGCAGAAAGGCTTTTCCCCTTCTATTTTCTTCTGTGAATTCTGACAATGGTTTGAAGTGCTCTTAGCTAGAAAACCGTATTTAGAGGAGTGAAAATGAAAATATTCCAAGGTTGTAAGGTGAATCTCCTTCTCTCACAACCTTGGGTAGATCAACACTTGGACACCCAAATGACTTCAATTAAAGGAAGATATCTGAGTACAAGCTGCACTGTGCTGTTATTGAACAAAGAAAGAAAACAGTAATTGTTTTGCTAAGCTGTGTTTATAGGAACAAAAGCCTCTGGAAGAGTTTAGCCCTTGAAATTCTTCCTGGGACCTTGTGACATTACCACTTAAGAGGGGAGCGCTGATAATGTATTTACTGATTATATGTGGGTGAGGACATTTTTGCAAGGGTTCCAGGAGCGACTTCCAAATGGACATGAACATAGAGATACAAGTAGAGGCTGCAGGAATTCAGGCCACTTGTGATACTCTGTGATACTCACAAATTTGGGTCACTCTCTCAATTAGTTTAGCTTCTCATCTGTGTGAGTACAGAAACAAAAGCTACTTGGAGCCCTTGCGGGTTGGCAGAGCATCTTAAAATACCCTCCTAAAGAGGCAGTGCTGTAAATCCAAAACAGACTTTCAAAATAAACTCAGCCAGGAAGCACTCCCACCCCCCATCCCTCCCCAGTTCTAGGTGTTGGAAAAGGCAGTACCCTTCACTGCTGAAATCCTCCTCTGTAAACCCACCTCTCCCAGGAGGAATCAATCATTCTGAAATGCAGTTGAGATTTCTTCCATTCCAGATGCAAGCTTTCACAAGCCCTACCCACTCCCCCTCTCCTGTTAGTCATAATCAGTCTTTCTGTTGTGGTAGAGGGAATTAGGTGGACTCAGGGCGCATGGTCACGTGAAGGCCAAGCCTTTGACACGGGCGGTTGGATTGGGACTTTAATCCTGGAAGTCGCCTGGGACATGGAGTGGTCGGCGGTAACGAGGACAGTTCTCTCAGAACTAAATCCAAATTCTGTCCTGTTTGTCTCAGGCATTTCTGCCACCGGAGCAAACTTTTTATGCTTTGGAGCATAAGCACAGATCATCTGTTGTGCTTTAAAGTGGGTGTTTTTTTTTTTTTTTTAAAGGAGCTAATTCGGTTGTGCAATGCCATCAAGAGGCACCACTTGTAAATTATATTTAGGCGTGTGTATGTTCCTCCACTCGTGGCGATGATGAATCACATTCATCCGCCTTTCATTATGTAACTCTACACTTACAAGACGGGCTCCAAGCCCCTGCCACACATGAGTGCCCCTACCCATCTGTGCTCTGCCTCGAAGGAGGGGCTCTTCTCGCACCCCCCCCCCCCACCTATTTGGCAGTTCTGTAGGGAGGAGAAGAGAATGACCAACTCATTCTCACTTGTCTGGGACTTCCTCGGTCTGTGTTGAATGTCCTGTTCTCAAAGGGGAACAGCTGGCCACCCTAGAGGGCCTGGCTTTTTGCCCATTTCTGGCCTCAGGCGCTGAGGGTGTGGACATTCGCACTGGTCCTATGGGCTTTGGGTTCTACCCAGGGCTTCTTGCTCTAGCAAGAAATCAAGGAGCTTCCATGCCCCTGGAGGCACGAGGAAGGTTTGGGCTGCAATAAGGTCTGCTCTGGATGGAGAGGCGGGTTCTCCCCCTTTGACGTGGAACTATGGACAGGTGTGATGGAGTTCCCTTGTGCCGAGGGAGACAAGGGCCCTACAGGTGAAAGATTTCTAATTCTATTACATTGCAGTAAAGAATGAAGTCAGGAATTGTTGTGAATGGGAGGAAGAACACAAGCTTTGGAGCCAAACTGTGTTCAAATATTAGTCATGACACACACCCATTTATTGTTTCTGGGGCAAATTGCTTAGTCTCTCCCAGCCCCAGTTTCCTTGTCATTAAAATAAAGATCAAGAGTCTTAGATTCAAACTTCTGGGTGGCAATTTCTATACCAAAAGGCCATCAGATTTCAACTTACTTCTCCTACACTGCAGAATAAGGTAGTAACCTTGACTTTTTTGACCAGGTTTGTGCTGTCTCTAACATCTCCCTTCCCCTCCCCCACACCCCCCCCTCCTTGCCCACTCCTGCTGATCTAATGTGCTTTGGCATTCAAGCAGTTGTTACTCTCCATGTACTCATTAAAGTAAAACAACTGCTGTAACAATCAGCCCCTAAACTTCAGTGGCTTAATGCAATAGAAGTTTGTTTCTCCCTCCTGGAAATTTAATGCAAGTGGAGAATAGCACGCTCAGCTCCACATGGACATTCAGGGACCCAGGGAGTCCGTCAGCTTCAGCACACAGTCTCCAAGATGGGGTGGAGAAGGTAGGTCCAGTTGCTTGGGAGAGACGCATATCAGTGAGGTTCATATTTGGTCAGGGAAAATTAGTCGCAGGGCCCACCTAGATTCAAGAGGTCCTGGGAAGTACAATCTTTGACTGTGTAGCCACTTTCCAGCCACAATTCTAACTAAGAATTATTCTTCCATGTCCTAATTTTTTTCAGACTTCTATAATGTGTGGGGCGTTGTACTGGGCTTTCAGAAGAAAAAGTCAAGTCATAGCCCTTACCTTAAAAGAGCCTGCCTTAAATATTGGTAAACTATCAGACCTTTCCATACTGCTCTTCCTTGGCTTAGAGCAATACAAGTCATCATTTTGGTTTGCCTTTATTAATATATGGGATAATAAATACAGAGTACAGGAGCAAAGTAAATCAGCTAATAACCAAATTTAAAGATCATGGTTGTACCCCACATCCTTAAAATAAAAAATTTAAAAGTAAAAAAAAAAAATCTTGGGGATCATCTGTACAAAAATTTTGTTTGTGGATAAGTAACGAACAGATAATTTATATGACTTGCCTAAATTCTTCTAGCTAATTAGTGCCAGGTTAAAATCCTACTCCTTCCATCTTCCAGTCCTTAACACTTAACAATATCACTAGATCTTTCTGATGACTGGGCAACATGTAAGAGTTTATGAGCTCAGCCCTTTTTAAATAATATGTGTTCAGACAAATGGGACTAATGGTGAGCAGAATTTCCAAATGTGGTGCCGTTCATAGACCACACAGTCAGCATTTACCATTCGTTATACTTGCAGAACATACGGGCATCATTTCTTCATTGGGAAATCATCTTGCCTCTTTGGAGTAGGATCTTGACATCTACCTGGGATTCTCTCTGCCTTCATTAACAACTCCATTCATATGCTCCAAAACTGTCAACTTCACCTCAGGTAATAATACCTATCAGGTTTAATTTGTTCCATTTGAAGTCTCATGAGCCTCAGAAGTTTGAACAATGCTTCATTTCAACACACAGTGCTCTCTACCAAGTGCCCAAAGCCACTGGCCATATCTATAAATTGGTTTTACTTCTACCTAAAGGCATAACTATTGTGAACTCTCCTAACAAGTGCATAAGCCCAAATGACCAAGTTAGTATAATCATTCTGGTCTGGTTGGATTGGCATTGTCAATTTTGAGAGATATAAGGGGGGCTTGGGGACTTTTTGAGAGTGAGTTATAATCTTGAACCACAGATTCTGGGAAAGGGACATATCTGGCATGTAAGGCAATATTTTTCTTAAAGGAGATTTCCTTTCATGGAGATGCCCCTAACCTGAGAACTTTACCTCTAGAAACTCTCAGATTAGAGTATACTTCTTAGATACACACTGATCTATGAGACTGGAATTCAGGCTACTCCTGGAGATTCCAAATCTCCATGCTGAAAGGTGAAAGTATTGAAGATACGTCAGAATCAACAGGGAAAGAATAGTTTACCAACAGTTTAGGTAAGCATCTTGAGGGTAAAGACCATGTCTTAATTGACTTTCTATTCCTAATGCCCCAGTCTGGAGCTGTTCAGTGAGTTCCATTTCTAATCCCAATGAATCTAGCAATTGAGGCTTTGGAGAAACTTCGTCTATGGTTCTGAAACTAAGGAGAAGCAGTATACACCCTGAAACTCTGAAGCTACTCTTTGCAGACAATAGATCTACCTTGTACCAAAGCACATGACAGTAGAATTTCTAGATCAGACCAGTTCTAAAGCCTTGAATACCCTTGAATAAATTCAGTAAGCACGCAACACATACACACACATACCCCAAACTGGCTCATAAACAACTTGGAAATTAAAGACTAGAAATTATAACCAACTTCCCAATATGTAGATGCATGGTCTTCTGGTCATGTAGATGGGATAAATTTCCTGGAGCGTCTCAGATAATGACCGCAGTCAAAAATTCATGCACTCAGCTATTCAGCTGAAAGAAACAGAGCTGGATGGGAAGACTAATTTCTTAATATATAAATAAAATGAAGTTTTTTCTACTGTCCTAAACTTGGATATTTTAGCTACAACTAAGTATTTACCTACATTTCTCTAGAAAGCTACTAAGACACAGATTTATCTTCCACAGACATGCTTTAGATTTTGCTGAAATGGCCAAGTTTTTCCTCAGTTGACAAAAAAAAAAAAAAAATTTATTCCATGTGGCTGGAATCGGGCCCACTGAGATTTTTACCAAGAGCAAAAATACCCTGCATGTATATCAAAAACAGTTGGAAAGAAGTGACTATACTCCTCTGCACCAACATCATCAGACTAATGGCATTCCAGTCAATAGGTTGGCATTGTTCTCTTGGTGTGTAAACCAGTAGGGCCCAACTTGCACTGGTCCCAAAAGCCTGCCCCCTCTTCTGGATTCTAGATTCAGATGTATAGTTTATGTTTTTGTTCTTTCACATGCAGATTTTTCTTTTTTAATTTTATTTTTCATTTTAAGACAAGATCTGGCTCTGTTGCCCAGGCTGAAGTTCAGTGGTGTGATCATAGCTCATTGCTGTCTCAAACTCACTCCTCCGCTCTAGCAATTCTTCCCACCTCAGTCTCCCAAGTAGTTGGGATTACAGGAGCACGCCACCACACCCACCTAATTTTTCTGTTTAAGTTTTTTGTGGAGATGGCATCTCTCTATGTTGCCTAGGCTTGTCTCAAATTTTTGGCCTCAAGCGATCCTCCCACCTCAGCCTCCCAAAATTCTGGGATTACACAGGTGTGAGTCACCACTCTCAACCCCACATGCAGATTCTTGAAGGCTTCACCCTACTGTTCATTCAGTCATTTAGCAAGGATTTATTTTGAGCTTACCATTTGTGGGACACTGTATTTGGCACTAGGAATTCAAAGATGAATAAGGCACCACCTTTATATTCAAAGATCTCACTTTAACGTCTAGAGAAGGAAAGAAATATGTTACCAGATTGTATTCATACTGGGAGAGAGCTCAAGTTCACTTAGGATAGCATGTGATACTGCCCTGTTGCACACTTCCAGGGGAGTCACGCATACAGTTTTCGATGTGATTGACGCCTTAGAAAACAACGTGAATAATACCCTGGAGATGTGCAATGTGGCTACTCTGAGAGAGTTCCCAAAAAAAGATTCCTAAAAGATGAAACACTTGAGTTGAGCCTTGAAAGAATGAGTGGGTAGACAAAATATAGAAGGACATGGCTGAAAATAACCCAGCAAAGGAATAAAAATATGGAACTATCAATAAGTGAGGCTAGAATTCAGTGGACAAGAAAAAGTGTGGTGGGAGATTAGGGTATCCAAAGAGGCAGAAGCCAGACAGCAAGTGCCTTGCTTGCCGTATTAAGGAGTTTGAAATGCATCCAGTTAGTGCTGGAGAGTCTTTAAAGGAA
The DNA here is from genome assembly GCF_000164805.1 of Carlito syrichta. Classification (NCBI taxonomy): domain Eukaryota; kingdom Metazoa; phylum Chordata; class Mammalia; order Primates; family Tarsiidae; genus Carlito; species Carlito syrichta. Next base: position 165,130 of record NW_007249922.1, on the reverse strand, counting down.
TTTTATTGTAGCAGTGACTTGGATTTTTGAAAGTTCACTTTGGAATCAGTGTGGGAAATGAACTTGGGAAAGGTAGAGGGGTACACTGTAGAACAAGGAGATCGGTTAGGAGGCTATTAAAATAGCCCAGCAGAAAAGTGGTGAAAATTTGAGTTAGGGTAATGAGGTGAACACTGATCCAAGATGTTTAGGAGGTGAAATTCACAGGTCTATATGACCAATAACACGTAATAAGTAAGAAAAGGAAATCTGGATTGAAAACCCTGTGGGTGAATGATAAATCATTTAACCAGGATAGGGAACCAAGAATGAAGGTGACTTTGGTCACAAGAGCCGTGAGTTTGGTTTTTGAATGTGATGAGTTGGAAATTGGGACCCCACCAGGAGGGCTGCAGAGATAGGTCTGGAACTGAGGAGAGAGGTCTGGGCCACAAAAAGCAATTTAGAATCATCAGTGTTTAGGGCATGATGGAAGATATTCTCCTAAGTTTCTAATTTCTTCCTTCTCTCCACTCTGAAATGACCTCTGATGAACTTTCCTGATGATTTAACTTTTTCAAAGCCATCACTGGGAATCTATTCAGTCTTAGCTGTCAGATTGAATTACCACTTACATGGCCCTCCACTTGATTGGTGCAACTCCAAGTTCCTTCCTAAGGTTTCTCTGTCTCTCTTTTTCTCTGATTGCTTCTGGTGAAATAGTGGAATAGACTTGCTCCTGGGCTATGGTCCAGCATAATGCAGTAAAAGGATCATAAGCTTGATTCCCAACTCTCCCGCTTTTGAGCATGTGGTCTTGTGAAAATTATTAAACTTCTCTGAACCTCAGTTTACTTATTTTTACAAGCAACTCTAATAAAAACCTGAGCAAGATTTTTTTTGAAGTTTAAATGAGATAGAGTGGAATAATGTTTAACATGCCACATCAATAGATATTCCACAAACATTACATTTATTCAATTCATCAATTTTGTGAACCAAAGTCTATTAGAGTTGGGAGAAAACTTAGAGATGACCTCATCTAATTCTACCAAATTGAAGATTTGAGCCTCCAAAGAATGAAAATGACTTGACCAATGTTATGTAGCCAGTCAGTGACAACTATGGACTCAACACTCTCATGCTAACACTGTATTGAGTCCTTTCTTTTTTTCCAGGTTGTTTTGGAAGCGTACCTATAACCCCATATGTCACAATAACTTTATTGTGCTTCCTGTGGAAGATCAGAAGATAAAGGCTGTGTCAATTATCTATCATAGCATAACAAATTTCTACAAAATGAGTGACTTTAACAACTCATGTCTATTATTTCACAATCCCTTTACATCAGAAATTGTACAACTTACCTGCCTCTTCTGCTCAGGGTCTCATAGGACTGCGATCAAAGTGTTGGCTGGGCTGTGTGCTCATCACATGCTAGACTAAGGAACAATTCCCTTGCAAACTCAAATAGGTTGCCAACAGAATTTATCTCTTTATGGTTGTAGGACTGAGGTGCCCATTGTCCTGCTGGTTGTCAGCAGGGGGCCACTCTCAGGAACGAGAGGCTACTTGCCATTGATGCCATCTGACCCTCTTATAATTTCTCCACAGTGGGGCGACTGACTTCTTCACAGTCAGCAGGATAGTATCTCCCTACCTGTCTCCTAGCAAGTCATGTGTATATCGTTATGGGACATAATTACGGGAGTAAGAGCCCATCATCACCTTTGCCATATTCCATTGGCTGGAAGCAAGTCCAGGTCCTGCTCACATTGGAGGGGAGGGACCACATAGGAGGTGACACCAGGGACAGAGATCCGGGGGCCATCTTAGAATCCTGTCCTCTTGGCCTCTACAGATGCCATCATGGATTTCATCGTAGAGTGTCAGGGAGCACAGTCTGGTTGACCCTCAGCTCCCTCCAGTCACAACCCTACACACTCTACTGTTTTCAGGAATGCTGGATCTGCAAGGGCTCTCAGATGACTGTGAGAGCAGACACGGTGTCCTCAGGAGACCTTGTCAGGCCCATGATGTCACCAAAGGTCAGAGTGGTGCCAGTGCCAGTGCCAGATGGGAAAGAGAAGAGTGTGTGCGTATAAATATATGCATGTGGATAGGTATAGATGTGTGAGTGTATATTTGAGCGTATATGTGTCTATGTGTATGCAAGTATATATGACTGCATATGCATTTGCATGTGTATGTATGTGTGTGAGTATGTATGTATGTTAAGTGTTGGAGGAGTCCTTCCTGGAAACTCATCAAGTGACTCTGCCTACAATTCTGGCATTTTCTGAAATGACTTTTTCCTGAATTGTTGGCACACTCTGTGACATGAGTCACGCTGCCTCTTTATTAAAAATCCATCTTTTCCAGCTGAGGCAAAGCAAATATTTACCCGTATCTAACTCTAGTCTCAGTCTTGCAAATATCTGCACTTCTCCATGAAACTATCCATACCCACCGGGTATGGCTAAAAGAGGGACACATTCTGCTTTTCCTCAACTTCTCTGGGGCCTGAAAAACTGGATGGTACTTTCTCCACCTCAGGCTCCTACCTGGAGTGACTCTCGTTCACTGCCACCTGACAAGTCTCTTGGACCTCAGCTTTCACCACACCACATGCATGCTCAGAGACGTTCAGTGGCTTCTTCTGCCTGAAGTCCACATGCTTGCCCTTATCCTGTAAGGTTTGCTGGGCTTGTAAGCCTCCACTCACCACCCCTCCCTCTTACCTGCTGTAATTCACAGCTGCTTGCAGTACCCATGCTCTGACTGAGCCAAGCATGTTACACATGAACAACACCAGTAGCCATGTACCTAGGAGTGTGATTCCACCACCTTCCCTCCCCCTGACCCCACCCCAGTCCTCTCTTTATAATATTACCTATCAAAAGCATAATATCTTCTGGAGCCCACTTGAAATCTCACTGCCTCCTTGATCAAACCACGGCAAGCATTCATCGGTCCCAACTTCTGCCCCTCTTAGCATTTTCTAACTGAACCAGAGTGCCTATTTTAGGCAATTTATTGTGTTCTGTGTTACGTTGTTCTTTAATTATTTCATGAAAGTGTGTCTTGTTTCTCTAGTGAGTTTATAAATCTCTTAAAGACAACATTTCTATTTCTCTACCTTTTCTTTCTCTCTCTCTCTATTTCACCCTTCCGCTTTTTCTTTTCGTGGTGTTTAAACTTTGGGTTTGGGGCCGAGATGGATTTAAATTTCAGCTCCACCTCTTTCTATCTGTGCGAAACCTCTGTGGCATTCATTTTTCTTGTGCTTAAGAAAGGATAATAATCACCTCACAATGTTGCTGAGAGAAGACAGTGAAATAACATATGTAGAGGAATCCAAATCATTCTACAAAAAAGATACTTGCACACGTATGTTTGTTCTATTCACAATAGTAAAAACATGGAACCAACCATGCTGCCCACAGAAGCTGGACTGGATTTTTAAAATGTGGTACATATACACAATGGAATATAATGCAGCAATAAAGAAGGACAAACATATGGACTCTGCAGCAATTTGAATGGAGTTAGAGTCGCTCATATTCAGTGATCTATCACAGAAACAAAGAACAGAGTACCCATGCTCTGGCTGAGCCAAGCATGTTACACGTGAACAACACCAGTAGCCATGTATCTAGGAGTGTTCTCACTCATAAGTGGACCTTGAACAATTATCATAATACTATAAGAAAGGGATTGGCAGTAGTGAGAAACTGTCAGGGAAGAAGAGGTGGGAGTGGTAGTTCAGGGGAAATGCTAGGGGAGGGAGGAGCACACCTCATCAACAAGGGTACCTGCATAATCAACATTTGTATACTTAACCCTGAATTGGACCCCACATCTTTATAATAAAAAATATGTAAAGAAATTAGTGTCTATATATGTCCCTGGCACATAGCAAATATTCAATTAATGAAAGATATTAATGACCATTACTATCCAATCCAGGAAGAGACAGCTAAGCACCTTCCCTGTACCCAGTACATTGCTTAGGTGATGGAGAGAGATCAAGAAATAAAATAATCATGATGCTAGAGACTGTAGTAGCTACTAAGGCTTCAAGGAATCGGCAGACTCTGTCACTGGAAGCCCTGAAGGAGACCAGCGTAGATAGTAATTGTCATTAAAAATTGGCAAGAAAGCACTCATAATTATTTTATTTAAAAACAAAGCCCTTTCATCAGGAGTATGTGTCCACTGTATCCATAAACATTCATGGCAGGAGTGGTGTGGTCTCTCTGGCTGCTGGCTTTCCCCCACTTTCTCCTGCTCTGTGCAATGCTGTTTACAGACAATAGAAATGGAGTCTGTTTCTGAAAGGTGACCAGATGGTGCTGTTTTGATGAGTTGCTAATGAGATGAAGACGGATGCCTTCCCATCCTGCTGGAGGTGGGAAGAGGGGTTGATCACCTTCAATGTCCTCTTTCCTCCAATTTCTTCACCGCCACCCCCACACACATTCTCCATGCTTTCCGGAGACTAGAAAATGTCTCGTGATGCAAATTGCCCCTTAAAGCTTCTTCAGAGACTCACCTGAGGCTGGTCACTAAAGCTGGTCACGTACTACATGCCCAGTCAATAACTACTGATGGAGTGTCCCGTTCTTTTGGCAGCTAATCCCTAAACCCTACAATCTGCCCTGAATGACAGGAATCAGCCCTCCTGACAAGATTCTGCTGCGCTGAAAGTTAAAAATGGAACTTGGGGAAAATTCTCTTAAGGCTAAAGTATAAATGTTTACTGGGTTGTTTTGCTCAAATGTGGGTTCGGCGCTTTCCTCGCTCCCTTTTGCGGGTGGCTCAGTAACACGGAAAACAGTCAATATTAATTCCTATCGGAGTAAAACTGTAAGTGGGAGAATTCATTGGTTTTTCTCTCTTGTGGAATCCAGAGTTCCTTGGTTATTGAAATGGAATACCGCATTATGGAATCCCAAGGGAACAGGAGGTTCTTGCTTGAGAGGCGCCCCCACTGAGCCAGGACGTCTACTGTCAGCTCTTGGAGAGGAGAAAGCGAATGCTTCAGAGGAAAGGAAGAGGGTTCCGACATGCTGAGCCCTCTGAGGGCCCCACACTGGCTGCTCTGACGTTTCTCCCTGGCATTTGGTGATGTTCTGTTTCCCTGCTCTTGTGTGGGGTGATTACTGGTTCCTTCGATGTTGCTTTGCGCCGTAAGTTACCCATCGGTCTGCTGAATTTGGGAAGTGTCCACCAAGAAGCTTAGAGGAGGAGAGAGAGCTTCAGGCCCCTTGAATCCTTAAGGCAGAGAAGAGCAAGAGGTAACTCTTCCCTTGGGAAGCCCCCAGCCCTGTATCACTGAGCCAGTAGATAAGTTTCCATTTTAACTGCTCTCCCATCCATCCCCTAGCCCATATTTGGGTCAGGTCAGATGGGGGGATTTTGGACCAGTGCTCCTGACGCCACACAATGACTACTCCTTAGGCTTTCCCTCATCCCAGACTTCTCAAGAAGTCTCCAGTGAGAACTTAATGGGAAATTAGGGACCAGCAGGATTTGGTAAGAATCCAAGAATCACAGCTTCTACACTTTGATCTTTTCCTGTGTGCCTGGTACTGTGCTAAGAACACATTAATTTCCCAAGGGTCCATCTCAGGGAAGTATCCTTATTATCTGCATTTGCTGATGAGGAAACAAGACCCAGTCATGTTAAATTAGGTACCCAAGAGCACACAGTCAGAAAATAAGGCAGTTGGAGTGTAAATCCCCTTCTCCTGATTTTAGAGTCTCAACTCTCTGGTTGTCATTGCTCTACAAGTCTAAAAAAAAGTCTCCCAATATGTTTATTTTTAATTGTCTCTTCATCCCCCTCCCCATGTTCCATAGAATTATTTTTATTCCTTTGTGTTCTCTTTCCTGCTTTATGCCCTCTGCCTTAGTTCATTCAGTCAGTTATAACAAAAATACTGTAGGCTGGGTGAGGAAATTGATTGCTCATGGTTCGGGAGGCTGGAAAATTGAAGATAAAGATAAAGACACCAGGTACATTTGGTGTTTGGTGAGGGCTCACTTCCTGGTTCATAAATAGCCTTCTTCTCGCCGTCTCCTCATATGGAAAAAGAGACCAGGAAGCTCTCCAGAGTCTCTTATAAGGGCATTGATCCAAGTCCTCATGACCTAATCACTTCCCAAAGGCTCCACCTCCAATTACCAACATATTTAGTATTATGTTTCAACATATGAACTTGAGGGAACACAGTCTACAGCACACTCCACTCTCTCATCAGTTCAAAGATGACCTGATATTAGTTATTAGTCATTCTTAAATATACCTGTGTTTGGGGACTCTGGGTTCCTAAAGTCTATTAAACTTAGTTGGGTGCTTATAACTATCCCTCATTATTGCCAATCATGCAGCAAGTACAGGAAACAGGGAATAATAGTATCTTGATCTAGCTCAATGGGGAGTGTCCAGTAAAGGAGAGAGCAGTGAGGCATGGAGAAAATGAGCCGAGGGAGACTTTGGCCTGAGCTTCATGTCTGCAGTAAGCGATAGAAATCCTTGCTGGTGGGCAGTTCATTCAGCGTAGATTTTGCCACAGCTATGTTGCTCAGGTTACCAGCACCTTAGCTTGGTGATCACGTTTAGCATCATGAAAAGTGGCACCACCTGTGGGGATCTTTCAATTTGCTAAGAGGGATGTAGCATCATCAGTGAAGTTGTTTTGCCAAAAATGTAAACTAAATTTTCTCTCTCTTCCAGTTTACGGGAACTATAGAGGTTAGAAAGTCAAGGTAAATGACTCGATGTGCAAGTAATCAGACAAATTCATTAGGTGTGGCACTCCTTAAGATACCTGCTGGTCTCTTCTTCTAGACAATAACATGAAAATAAACACGCAGGGTAGGAGGTGTGGCAGGGCTGTTCAAGACTAAAAGAGAATAAAGAAATATAACAACCAAATTCAATGTGTGGGCATTGATTGAATCCTGCTTTGAATAAATGAGTCATAAAACACATTTGGAGGACTATTGGAAAAATTTGAATATGGAACAGGGATTTTGTGACATGAAGGTCTTATTATTAATTTTGTTAGGTGCAGAATGGGTATTGTGATTCTATAGAAAAATGTTAGTTTTTAGAGATGCTATTCAGTCTTCTGGAGTAAGATGTCATATTGTCTAAAATTTACTTTAAATACTATATCCAAAAAATTAAATAAAGCATATGCAGCAAAATGTTAACATTTTAAAATTCTAGCTCATAGGTATATGGTGTTCATTATACTATACTATCTTGACTATGGTAAATCTAATGAAATGGAAAATTACAACATTGGTTTGGCAGTGTAAAAGCAATGTAGTGATTTATAAGACCTATTTATGGGATAATTGCCATGAGTACAAAGGCTATTAGGCATATTGTGAACATGTCAGATTCATTTTGGCGAGTCCTTTTGATTCCCAAATCACCAAGTCCAAGTGCACTCAGAGGGCTGTTGTGTGTAGTGGAAAGAATCTTCTTGTGTGGCCTGGTCCAGCTTCAGACGCACATGGAGGTGATATTGCCAGAGATTCTGACAACACCCAGAGACCTCAATTGGGAAGATTTGGGAGCCCGTTCATTCCATTCTACTGCCCGCATTCAACCCCTTCAGAGCAGGGGACAGCAGCAACTGTGGCAGGCAAGGAGGATGCCATGTCCTCTGCCCTTCTGTGGCCACTATTCCCACGGCCCTCTTCTGTAGTTCTTCATATGCAGCTGTTACATTCATCTGCTTTCTTATGTAGAGACTGGACTCATCCTCTTGCTTCTCTTACCGTTACATGGTATCTGTTGTCAGTATTCCTCTTCCTCAACTTTTCCAAGCCTGTTCCACTTCCTGATGTCTTCCACCATTTTACAAGTCCTTCCTTCAAGCTTTTCCTGTTGAGTTCTTATATCATTATCTCATTTCACATTTACTCCACTTAAGGATTTTTATCATGACTTAGACTGTGGTTCTCTGTTTGTCAACTTTTTTCCCCCTAGTACCATCTGCCTCTGTAGAGAACTGGTAATACACAGGCAGATTCACATTCACACACACACACACACACACACACACACACACACACACACACACACATTCTCCTCTGGTGAATGTCATGTCAAGTTTAAATGTGTCCACACACTAAGTGATGCTTAGGAAAATGCTTGGTGAAAAGTTGAGTTTGTGCTTCAAAACCAGACCACACATTTAGCGTTTGGACCATGTTTGTGAGTTTCATTTGTATTTGGAGTGACAGTATTTTCTTTCCAATGGTAAAAGCAGCTCAAATTCACCTTCCCCTATTGCTGAATTCACCACTCACTTCCCTTATGTTGCATCCCAGTTTGTTTGGGGTAATTTAGGTTTTGAGCCATTCTCCTCTTGTTAGAGTCTATAATGCCTCTTCTAAATTGAAATTCTTCCTTCAGGGAGCCAAAAACTCTGATGCTTCTAAATTTACATCTGGGTAACAGATTTGCTACAAAGTTGGACTACTGGGGAACAAATTCAGTGTTTCAGAAATTTTACAAAGAGTTGCATCCCTCAAAATCTCATCCAGTGAGTTCCGTCACTGGGGACAGATGGTCTACTTTGAGTATAATCAGGAAGTTTCAGAAACATGACATAATGTTTATCTCTCCTAAGATTTTTCTCTTTGGTTTGGCTTCTGAGAAATACGTCTTGTGCCCATCTCTCTCTCTTTCTCTCTCTCTCTTTGGCAGAGTCTGACAAAAATAATGTCTAGAAAGACTTTTGCATTGTCTTTTTTATAAAAAGAACATATTTGCTTCTAATAATATATGTCGACTATACTTTAACATTTTTAGATCAGAAAAAGCTCCGTTTCTTTTTCTCTTGTGAAAAATAATGTGCTTTATTTTGAGCAAACGAAAAGCCACAAGTTCTCTGAAAAGAGACAATTATAGGAGAAACACCCAAAGGTAATCATTTTGACCCAGAGTTGTGATCAAAGTTGTCCTTTACACCTGTTCTACATCTGACATTTAGACAAAAGCCCTCGCTGCAGGGAGTCTCATGAGAGTGCATCTTGGATGGTAGAAAGGATGGTATTTCATAAGATGGGTCTGACTTCATGATGTATGCTCAGTAATTTACAAAAGAAAAAAATCTGAAATGCAAATCAATTTTAAGCCATCTTCATAACAGTAGGAAAATGCCCCTAAAACCAACTGTGCCACTTCCTTTTGAGGAAACAGTATTTATTTAGAGGAGATGATACATGCTAGAATTCTTTCAATTGGTTTCTATGCTGAATATTCTTTATTTAAAAGTAGCACATGTCGTTTTTTTTCCTCCTGTCCTTGAAATGTAAATATATTAGGCCTACATTTTGTTTGGCGCATCTTTGCACACTACAGTTTGCGCACGCGCGCGCACACACACACACACACACACACACACACACACACCCCATGTGACTACTCTCTTATATTTTATAGGATGATTTAATGGAGTTCAAAGTCTTCAAAGCTCTCAGTGGGAGGAGGAGGCCCAGGGAAAGAGATGATTGTGCTAAGCCTGAGTGTAGACTCCCTTAGAGCACAGGATGACTCACATTCCCTGACATGAGTCACTCCCTTGCAGAACTGGAGTCCTCAGCTACTACATTGCCTGTGGCCATTTGTTCGGAGGCAGATGGAAGGCAGAGACTTCTCCAGAGGATTTAGAGCTGTGACTAAGGCGCCTTGGAGCATTCCCTCCAAGAGAGGCAGGCCACCGCATGGTCACCTTTTCTCCTTGGACTTTTTAGCTCAGAATATTCGGTTCCCTAAAATAAGGCACTGTGTATTTTTTTTTTTTTTTTTTTTTTACCTAAGGAACTGAACCAGAGAGAAGGTTAATTTGCACAACAACCAAAAAAAAGAGAAAAAATTGACTAGCCAATAGTAGAACATTAATGGAGGAAGAAGATGAAAAACAGAAAGGGTAAAACCCAAAGGATGTTAGCTTTCTCATTTAATGGAACTGATGCATATTATAACCCTAATTTATTATTAGCCGTGTATAAGACATTATATAAAAATAGAAAATGACTGCTATTGATAGGAAAGTTTAGTTAAGATAAGGTATTCTGTATTTTTCACTCAATCTGTAGTACTTGGTTGCCTACAAAAATGGAACTCAGCTTGTCATAATTATTGAAATAATCTATTCATCTCTGATTTCTTCATTGTAAATAGTATCATCAAATGCTGGCGGCAAGGGCCTCATCCAAATAATTCCTACCCAGGTTATGTATTTGAAAATGTTTGGATCTGTTAGGAAAACTCAGTAGTTCTCAGGTCTTAATTCCTCAAACCCTAGAGTTGGTGAAGTAGACATACCTCCACACGCTCTGTAAGCTCTTCATAAGCTCCTCCTCCCAGCACAAGCTCCCCGAAACAGGCATGGCACAGTCAGTGGCCGACTCCTCACGGGTCATGCACACCTTCTCACCTGCTTTGCTGTGTGCCTTCAGCTTTCATAAGTATCTCCTCTCACCTGACCTCCACTTCAGCTTCCTGACCTCCACCTCGAATCCTCAACTTGAAGGGACACTTGAAGGTGGAGGACAGAGAGTAGGTATAGTAGGTATACTGGTTTCTCACTTGTGGGTCCCTTATACAGATGAAATGAATAATGTTTATCCTCACATAAATGTACTTGGCTCTCTTCAACTCAACGAATAACGTGTTGACAGCTAGGATTTGACTTTGGCCTAGGAATTTCCTGCTAATTCTACAATGCAGCCATTACCTAGGTTTCATTCTGACTATAGTTGATACTAAGTAACCCTTCTTATATGTTTGCTTTGTTTATTGACTCTATATTTATAAAGCATAGTGGGAACCGTTGTCTCCTGACTTATTTTGGAGCGCTCGGTGATGGTCATAGAGGAAGAGGGTTTAAATGATTTAATATGGAGGCACATAGAGCGGGAAAAGGAAGAGCGTGCTTTGAGTGAACCTTAAGCAGCATGGCCTTGGCACCAACAGCTAGGAAAGAGTAATGTCCACCAGGACTGTGCCCTCAGTGAAGGGGGCCTCTAGAATAGGGCTAGACACCTATAGAATTCTAATACCCCTTCTCTTCTGCTTAGCGGACTATTACCATGTTATCCAGCAATTATGCATTAAAAGCCATAAATCTTCTCTCTCTGTCTCTGATGCCTTCTTATAATTATTTGTGATGCTGCCACCATAAGATAGGCTGAGGATAAGGAGGAAATAGAGAAGATCTCAAATAGGAACCAGTAAGGAGGTCAAGGGACAGGGCTGGAAGGAAAGAAAATTAGAAGCAGAGTATTGGGAAGGATTCTAGAACTATGGAGTTTACATAGTGGCTGTGGTGCTCACTAAAGATATTTCCATATATTTGAACTCTCTATTCTTACAGGCACACGGCAGCATTGTATTCCCCTACTAATTTTAAGTACACCCATGTGACTTGCTCTAGCAATGAAATATGAGGGAAGTGATGCATAGTTCATATTTAGGTGGAAGCTTCAAGAAATAGTGTGTGCTTTCCCAAATTCTCTCTTTGCTCTAGCAACGTTTGAGAAAATGGCAGTTTCATCAACTGAAATCCCTGAGTGACCACAATGCGTCCATCCTGTGATGGACATGTGAAATGACTGAGAAATTAATTTTGTTGCTTTAAGCATCTGGGATTTGAGGGATGCTTGTTACCACAGTGTAACCTGGCCACAACTGACAGATACTGAAGGAGGAAATAGAAGCTGAGTAAAGGCCAAATGCAGACATGATAAGAAAGGAAGTGAAAGAATTAACAATGAAGAAAGAGAGAAAAGATATGGAGAAATGGAGGGAACAAAAAGGAAATATAAAAGAGAAGAGAATGAGCAGAAGATGGTGAGAAGAAAGAGACAAGTGACCAAAGAGAAAGAATCTAGGTGACCAAGTACTTTATTCCCTAAATAATTGTTAACTAGGATTCTATTAATTGTTCCTCAACTTGTATATTTGAGATCATCATTTCTCCATGGAAAGATACTTAAAGATATGGGCATTGGATGGTGTTTGGAACTGAACAGTTTAGTTATACTATGAAATCATAGTTTGCTGCAAAAAAGAGCCTGATGAGTGTTCACATTCTGAGTTCTTCAGACCACACCCTGAGATGCTGTAAGGCTTCTACCTGGCTCTCTCAGGGAATGCTTTCTGAAACAAGGCTAGGCAGACCAAGCAATTGATCTACCCTGATTCTCACCTGAGCAGTTGCATTTCTGTCTTTCTTTCTTTCTTTTTTTTTACTACAAGTGTTCATTATGCAGGTACCCTTGTCGATGAGGTGTGCCCCCTCTCCCCTGGCAGTTTCCCACTACTGCCAATTCCAGTTCTCCCTCCCTTGGCAGTTTCCCACTACTACCCATCCCTTTCTTATAGTATTATGATAATTGTTCAAGGTCTGCTTATGAGTGAGAACATATGGTACTCTGTTCTTTGTTTCTGTGATAGATCACTGAGTATGATCGACTCTAAGCAGTTGTATTTTTATCAGGTGTATATAACAGGCTTCTGCATAAGACTCTATTTTAAGGAAGGGTTCTACTTTTTTAAAAAAGAAAGTTTTGCCAAACAGATCCAGTTCATTGTGAACAAGATACCACAACACATCTCTAATATTTTACCCAAGCATAGGGTATGAAAATATCCATTTATTCAGAATGAGATGAGGTTTGCAGCTTACAAATATGCCTTATGAATGAAAAATGAACACAGGAAGATTGCTGTTGACCAGTGATCTCACTTGATCGATGAGCCTTCAGAATGGTCACCAGGGAATAAAAGACCCATAAAGAAGGTTCTACAGAAGGACGGCCCTTTATTTTGTGGGGATCACTGAGGCACAAAAATTGCCTGAAGCTCTGACTTTACAGAAAGCCATTTCCCTGCTCAGGATTCAAGGCCACATTCTAGAATCTGTATTATAATGCATGGGTAATCTTCCCTCCTGCCCAAAGCCAAAACCAGATACCTGGAATGCCAAGGATGTGTTCTGTTACCAGGGGCCATGTCCAGTCGCCCAACAATCACAAGAGTTGTTCATGCCTGAGGACAAGGTGACCAAGACCAAATAGAAGCCTTGCAGGCTACTTTTGACTCAGATATTTAATTTCCTGAATAAAAACCACACTGGCCTTCCCTCCATTGAGAAGGCAACTCCTATTGGGTCTGTCCATGAACAGGATATGCTGTGAACCACAGCAGACCTTTGTTTCTGGATACCTTGGTAGGAATAAAATACGAGTGCAACAATCTCTAGAAAAGAGTATTAGACACCAGATTATATTGAAAAGGGGACATCACGGCAGCCGTTCAAACAGAAACAAGAACAGCGTCAGGAAACTTGAAAAGGTGAATGAACTACTGTGGTTGGCTATCTTGCTCCTTTGCCTGCTTTGGGAAAAAAGACAAGTGTCAGGAAGCCAGAGAGGTACTAAAAAGCACTTGTGGTGCTGAATGCACTGTCCGTTCACTTTCTATTTCAGACTTAGATACTTAGAGGAATGCTTTTCATCTGTAGACTGGTGAAATTTCTAAGTCCAAACTGTATGAAGGTAATTTGAGCTGTGTTTATAGAAGTGTGTGTTCATGCTGGCAGTCATCCTTCACTTTATTTCCATAATCATTCCTCCCCACTGCCTACTGCACTGTGACTCTAGCGGAGTATAAGGCAATATAGCTCACCAGTGACTAGGAATGGTCCCATTTTGACAATCTGGAATAATCCCCCCGCCCCGCTAACTAAATAATGTCCATATTTACCCGATTCTTTGGCTTGCAAATGAAATAGTCCATTCCATATCCGTTTCTCATGCTGGTTAGCGTTTAGGAGATATTTGGTACTGGAAAAATATTATACAGCCAAAGAAAACTGTAGCTTTCTTTGTCCTTAGTTATCTAAAGAGAAAAGAAATAGCATTACCAATGCCATCAGACATTTAGGTTCCCAGGAAGGAGGGTATTGAGTTAACACAATAGAAATACAGACCTTGGTTCACCTGATGTCCAAGTCTTGCTTTTGAGAGGAAGAAAGAAGAAATTTGGGGTTTGAAGGGAAGAGAGGAGTCTGACGGTAAATTAGGAGGTGAGTGGGCCCCAGAGTTTAGAGGCAGAAACAAAAAAGACATGTAATTCAGGGGTAGGATGGGAGTGGGACAAGAAAGACAGAGGATTCCTAGCTTTGGACAGTGAAGGGAAGAAACTAGAAACAGCAGAGGGAATAATGCCCAGGGTAAGTCTCTGTTCAGCCAACGCACAGGTCTGTCCTTGGAAAGAATAGGAGTCCACATGCTTCAGGATACATGGTTAAGAAATAGAATGTTGGGTGACTGGTTGCATAAAAGGAAAAGAATGACAAAACACGTTCCATTCCTAGCATAGATGTCCCTTTATTGACAATGTTCAGTTTGAGACCTCTTGAAGAAAACTTCCCAAAAAAGTTGGAACCTCCTTATTCCATTAGAAAATGCTCTGAGTAAAGAGAGTAGCTCTGTGTTTCTTAGCCGAGACAATTCTGCCCATGAAACCTCCGATGCAGAAATCTCTGTATTTGTCTCCTATTCTTTCAGTTTGGGAAGGCTCAGAGAACTACCAAAACTATCCATGGTTTTACGCCATTCATTACACATTTGCCCAAACCCAAAGGCTGTGCAATGCCAAAAGGGAGCCCTAATGTTAACTATGGACTTAGGATGATAATGATGTGTCAATGTGGGTTCATCGATTGCAACAAATGGACCACTCTGGTGGGGAATGTTGACAGTAGGGGATTCTATTTTTGAGTGTATATGTGTGTGTGTGGGGGGGTGATATGGGAAATTGTTATACCTTCTGCTCAATTTTTCTGTGAAACTAAAGCTGCTCTAAATAATAAAGTCCATTTAAAAAGAAAGACAAAAATCATAATCATATGGACTAAGAGTATCATGGAAAAAGATGTTGATATTTTCCACAGAAAATTTCAAGATGTTTGCATTGAGGTATAACTTATACGTTCAGAGTTGGTAAATGATCACAGGCTATGTTGGGCTCCAAAATGGTATTCTGTAGTAACAATTACTATGATTAAAAGTAAAAGTGGGTTCATTAGTTCTATTCTTAGTATGAGTACACATGAACTCGTGCATGCATTAACGCAGGCACACGTGCACCCATGTGAGAACGCTCCCCATTCAAAAACAAATTTAAAATGCCTAGACAGGCGCAGAGGCTCCAGCCCAGCTCTGAACTTGGGGACTTTCCACACAATATGTTTGCTGTGTGTATGGATTTGATGAAACATGCCTGTGCTGAAGCCAAGATCCACTGTCGCCGTGGCTGTTTATCTTGGAGATGCAGGACTTTGCCAGTGAACTGTGTGGGTGTGAAACAGAGGGGAGAGAACGTGGTAAGACAAGAGTCAGCCCTGGCAGGCATTAGGGGAAACGCAACATTCTGCTTCCTAAGGTACCTTCTCGCTAGTGATTAAATGAGAGTATGTTCATGCTTCAGATGGAAGTTTAATGCCTTGTCTTAAGTGAAGCGTTCCTGGAGATAAATCCATCTGCCTTCTTGTATGTTGTGCGTGCTTAGTAAATATTTAATGTCAGCTCTGCATCTTCCTCAGCTTCACTCATTATTTTCTGCTTGCTCAGGGAACAGTCTTGCTACTTCCCTAGAAAGTAGGCTCTGCTACCCACCGTAATAGTCTATAATAGCAGACACTTAAAGAGATTATGAGTCAGCCGTGGGTTAAGAACTTAGCCCCTTTTTTTACCTGCTCCTAGCAACAGCTTAAACAGGTAGCCCTTATTTTTACCTCCAATTTACAGAGGAAGAGAATGAGGTTTAGAGAAAGTCATCTACCCAAGGCCAAACAAGAAATTGATGGAGCAGAGGTCAGGACCTACAGATTTCTAACTCCAAATGTATAGGCTTATATAATGTGCACAGAGCTTATTCTTCTATCCCTACAAGGCACTGCTTTTTAAAATTTTATGTAACGGCATCATTTGTCCATTGGGCTCCAACATTTGACCGTTATTTCCTAAGAGGATGCCTGTCTTTCCTTCCTGTCTCTGCAGAGGAGTTGTTTTCCCAGAAGTGAAATTAGGAAAACCATTGACATGGATTGGCCTGAAATACGCCACCATACTGCATACCAGCGCTCCATGAGCAAAGTCACCTGAGAGTCTGGACCGACAATTTAGAACGTGTTTTCCAATTGTACTCTGGCACTGTGTGACTACCCGCTGTGACAGGAGTGGTTTTTTTTTTGTCTTGGAAATTGTTGCCAATCTCCTAACCAAAAGTGGAGAACTTTTCCAATCCACAGTAATCAGTCATCCTACACTCACTGCCGGTAGGAGCACAGGGCACAGAATAAAAGGAATCAGCGAGGCTTTTTACTTGCCCATGGTACATTTGTATTAAGTGATCTGCCCAGAAATGCCATTTGTTCCTCAGAGTTGTTCATGCTGAGACGCCTCCTTACATTTTGGAGTTGAAAAACCGAATTTAACAAGATGAATGGTGTGAACCCTGAGGCTGTATGAAGCAGGAGCAAGATTAGTTATTTCTCAATTGCCAGATAAATCTAACCAATTTATAGACCTACAGGTAATGACTCAAATCCACATGGTTTCTTTAGGTTGCCCTTATACTTGGAAACTTTTCCAAGAGAAAAAAAAAAGACATGTATTTTACCAAGGCCAATTAGAGTGAAATTTCAGGAGGTCAGAGAGTTACCAAGTTTGCAGTAGTTGTCCAAGCCTTGAATATAGTCAGGCAAATGCTTAACTAGGCATGGTGACTCCATTCTCAAGTAATGACGCCCTGGTCCTGCCCCCAGATACAACCTTGACCAATAATTGGGGCTGTTTATTTGCCTGGTCTGGGAAAGGTATGAATCATTAACTATAGTCCAAGAAAGGTGATCTTGGCTGTGGGGTTGCCCCAGGGTCTTTAGAGTTACTTCTGGGTGGGCCCAAGGAAGTAGGACTATTTCTGGACTACTTGGGACTCTTGGCTCGCACCTAACACAACCAAACTCTTCAATTAAACTTTTGGATAAAGAAGGCAGATTGAGCTTGTGTTTACATTGTTTCTGCCTCAAACCACTAAAGGACCATAAAGGATTATAAGAGATAAACCCTCAACAAAGAGCAACAGAGACAATAGAAACTTAATTTTGCAAGTTGAAAAGCTAGTAGTGAATGCTCGCAGATCCCAGAAAGTTGAACTCTAAACCAGCAGTGGGTGAAGCCAGGAAGCAACCTGATTGTGCTTCAGAACACCAGAAATGGAGGTACCAGGGGCCTTTCAAAGTAGGGGTGAAGAGAGAGCTGAAAATAGAATTGTTTGAAATTCTTTTTAAAAGGCAGTAATGTCTAGATCCCCTCCGCCACACTGCACAATGAGAAAAACACTTGTATTTATTTCCCTTGACTGACAGATGATAAAAGTCTATTTCATGCAGGGGGTAAAAAGGAGGCGCTCTGGCATGGAAAACCACCATACAAAGTGGGTGTAGTGCACTCA
Organism: Carlito syrichta; assembly: GCF_000164805.1. Taxonomy (NCBI): domain Eukaryota; kingdom Metazoa; phylum Chordata; class Mammalia; order Primates; family Tarsiidae; genus Carlito; species Carlito syrichta. The sequence continues at coordinate 147,594 of NW_007249922.1, read as the reverse complement.
GTAGCGCACTGGTCCTGTTTAAAAATCAGTTTGGAAGGAAGAGGGGCTCTAATGTGTAATCACTGCCAATTGCAGCGGTGTAAATACTACCTCCAAAATTCATTCCAAGTGAATAGCATAAAGTCTCTGGTCACGGAGTTGAGAAGAGAGGCACAGTAATCTTTTGGTGAACCTGGGCAAGCTGTCTTCAGGATCAGAGTTTGCTGAAAATAGAAAAGTTAAATGAAAGTTTACACACAAAACCTCCACCTTCACCCTCCTTCTCTAAATGATACTCATGTTCAAGTAGCCAAGAAAATACTTTCTAGGCAGTAAATTGGAAAGTTTTTCCCTAAAGAATTTGACTGGTTGGGAGGAGATAAGGGAAACTTGTAAATACTTATAGACATGTGTAACCTCATGAAATGTTTCAACCAGATTACTCTATAGTGAATTTCATCCAAGAACAAACCCACCTCACAAAGATCTTCCAATAAGACTTTAACAGCTCACTCATATGGAAGCAGACAACCAAGGGTGACTCGTAATTTTAGGAAATCTTCCAACTTGAAAGCCAGAAATGAAAATAAAGAGAGAGAAAAAAAAGGCTATTGGAATTTTTTAAAAAGACAATGCAGAGAGAAGGACCCTTCAAAAAGACTGATTGCATTCATAAAATAAGAAGAAAAAATGTTTTTAAAGGAACATTCAGAAAGTTAAAGGGGATCTTAGATATTAAAAAATAGACTGTACATGGTGGCCCGTGCCTGTAATTCCCGTACTTTGGAGGCTGAGGTGAGAGGATTTCCTGAGTCCAGGAGTTTGAGATCACTCTGGGCAACATGGCGAGACCTCATCCCTACAATCAATCCAAAAATTAGCCAGGCATGGTGGTGCTCACCTATAGTCCCAGCTAGTTGGGAGGCTGAGGTGGAAGGATTGCCTGAGCCCAACAGGTTGAGGCTGAGGTGGCATGAACATGCCACTGCACTCCAGCCTCAGTGACAGGGCGAGACTCTGACACTCTCTCTCTCTCTCTCTCCTCTCTCTCTCTCTCTCTTTCTCTCTCTCTCTCTCTCTCTCTCTCTCTCTCTCTCTCACACACACACACACACACACACAGAGAGAGAGAGGGGCGGGGGGAGATTGTATATATATATATATATATATTATAATATATATATTATATAAACAACCTCAATAGATGAGTTGAAACATAAAGTTCAATAAACCTTCTAGAATGGGGAACAGGCAAATAAATGAATGAGAGAAAAATATTTTTTAAGTAGAATGTTGATGTAGGAGGTTCAAAATAAAATGATAGGTGTTTTATAAAAGAAGAAAAAGATAAAAGAGACAAGAAAAATATCCAAGAAATGCTACAAATAAAATTTTAAGAAATGAAGTACATGAGTTTCCACATTAAAAGTACGACCAAGTGTGAATACAAGAGGTAAAAAATGTCCAGCCCCAAGAACATCATTTCCTAAATTTCAGAATATAGTGACAAAGAAAAAATTTCAGAGAGCTTTAAGCAAATAAATAAATGGTCAAGATTCAGAATAGCACTGGATTTCCCAATACCATACTAGAAAGCAGAGACAAATAAGCAATACACACCTTCAAAATGCTGAGGGGAATATGGTCTTCAATCTAGGATTCCACACCTGGCCATGCCATCAATTAAGAGAGAGGATAAAAAAAAAAAGACATCAGCAGAGAGTCAAGGTCCAAACATATTCTTTCCTTGCACCTTTTCTCAGGAAGTTAATGGCAAAGAAAATCATCTAAAACAAGAGAGTATTTCAATAAGAATGATATTGGCTGCAGGAAACAAGTAATCAAATACAAAGAGCAGTCAATAGAATCCCCCAGAATAATGATGAAGAGAGATCCCAGGATGACATCTAGGTGGTAATCTAGAGAATATTAACTCCAGATTGGAGCAGGAAGGCAGAGGGCTCTGGAAAAATGTCTCAGAATAGAAGAATCAATAGCAGACCAAATGTGCATGTCTATTATGAGGAGATTTCCACTTATGGGAGAGTTTGGGACTTAATTAGTAACAGGTATATAGAAAACTAAGCAGCGACCCTTAAAAAAAAAAAGTTGAAAATTACTGACTCCAGGGATATAAAAATGTAGTATAAGAAAGGAAATGTAATGATATTTCTCTCCATGGTTGAGGTGTGATTAGTGTTTTCCAGACTCGTAGCAATGTGAAATACCGTACATCAATCCAAATACCATAATATAATTGTATAGGAAGACTGAGGGAGACAGGTGTCTGTATGTGTGTGTTCTGGAAAGGGGAAGCGGTGAAAAATCTAAATTCTAGTCTTCTATCAAGAATTGAAAAATTAAGACGAAATAATGTGAGCAATTTAGATAAATATAGATATAATTCAAATAAATGGATAAAAGTCAAGGTAGCTGGGCAACAGATGAGAAGAGATTCTTGGGAGTTTTTAAAATAAGTCTTGTAGAACAATTTTCATTTTTAAGCCATGAACATATAATTTTGATTAAAAAGTAAATATACAATAAGAAATAAAAATATACATTTTTATGGAAAAAATAAAACAGAAAATCTTTAACAAGGCTACAGTAATCTGTGCAGTCCTGAATATTCTTGAAATGATTGGAACCAAGGATGATATATACTCCTGGCAGACACAATCCTTAAAGTACACCCTTAAGTTGTGATGCCAATTTACAAGAGGGAGGGAACAAAGTGGACACAACTTGACCACTTTACCATGAGAGTTACTAAAATTTGGACAATTTGCCAATGTGCTGGCTTCCAGATCAGTTGTGTCCTATAAATTTCTCCTGTATGCTATCCCTACCCTTTGATGTGCTTTTAAACAAACTCTCTTCTAATGATCAATTTCTTTTCTTTTTTTCTTAAGGCACAATCACAGCTCACCCCAGCCTCAACCTCTTTGACTATTTTGTAGAGATGAGGCCTCCCTATGTTGCCCCGGCTAGTCTCAAATTCCTGGTCTCAGGTGATCCACCACCCAAATTGCTGGGATTGCAGATGTGATCCAAGCCCCACCCTAACGGTCAATCTCTAAGTCTGTCTCATCCCCTAGATGTTGACCTCATAAACTGAATTTCATGTAGCAATATTTCTGTAAGATAAATACTCTGTACCAGACTGTGCAGTATGCTCAGGAATAAAAGGCATTCATTCATTCCTTCATTCATTCAACTTTTGTGTCTAACATGTCTAGAAGCTGAGGAGACTTGGTAAGTGAAACACAGAATTGCTTCCTACTGGAGCCCAGAGTCATAAAAGGAAATTTGATGTGTAAAAAAAATTAGACTGGAGATAGACTGACCCTTCTAGTTCTCTTAAAAATCTTGAGTAAGGCATTTAGTTTTCACAAGGGAATTTTGACCCCATTTTTCACCCAGTGAAACTAAACTAAAATATGTTTCAGGTTGGAGACATATTTTAGCATTAGCAGTACAGAAGAGGGAGTGATTAAACCTGTCTGGATATAGCAGTAAGGTCAACACAGAAGAGAATGACTTGTTCTGCTTTTAACCCTCATGTCTAGCAGATTACCTGGTGCATGGTTGGTACTATATAAATGTTTCTTGAATGAATAAATAGTATAAAGATAGATGGATGGACAGATAAACAGACGGATGGGTGAATGGATGGATAAACAAGCTGATTCAACCACTTTGGCTAAAAGAGGTGATTCTTAGATTAGAAGGACCAATATTGGGAACAGCATAGTGCTGAGGAGATGGTTCTAAGTGTATTAGGGACATTTTGATTTTAAAAAAAATCTTTTGGATAGATCTGATTCTGTGCCTCCTGGACAGTCCAAACATGAATAATCCAACCCCTTCAGCTTCCATGAGAACAATTTTGAGATGAGTTCAGACTTTTTAAAGAGACTCTTTTTTTTTTTTTAAGAGCTCTTTATTTCCTTGGTTTAAATTTCAGAGAATCAGGAGACTAATTACACACATGAACTTTGGGATTTTTAAAAAAAAAAAAAAACTATTTTTACTTGAGTTAGAAACATATTTTCCATTCTCTCATCGCAGGTTGTTCTCCTTACCAATGGTTAATATGTGTTTTTATATCCAGGTTTTCAACAATCTTTCTGTCCAAAACCGAGTCTTGCTCCATTCATTCTCACCCTTGTCTAATTCTGAGGTCATTACGTTTGCAGGGAAGGAAGCTATTTTCTTATGTTTAAGAAACACCATTGCTGTTAGGAGAAAGATCCCAATTGTCACATTAACTCCAGGGTGAAAGGGCCTTCTGCAATTACATGGCTGCCTCTCAAGCCAATCATGTGATTCAAGCTGAATGGGAAGGAAATTCCAGGCCACGTTTGGCTCACCTTGCTGAACTGATTCTTCCATGCTTGCTGCAAAAGGAAGTAGAAGTCCCTTTAATAAATCTCCCTGTGCTTTCACTGAAAGGAATCCTTGCTGCAAGGAAAGAGTAAATGTAAGTCCACCAACACAGGATGCTTCCTGCTTACTAGAAATTAAGAGCAGACTTGGCCTAATTTCTTTGTTTCTGTCTAACTGCATTTAGCTTGTGCTTAACTTTTTGAAAACTCAGTATAGAAAATGAGGCAGCACTGCTTAAAGTCGCCTGATTATAAGGTGCCTAAAAATACACACATGCACAATTGGGCAGGTGAGCCCATGCATTTGCTTAAAAGTGACATGGCTGCCCCTCTGCTTTGTTAGAGCTGAACTAACCAAACGTGTTGGCGTTGGCTTTTTATTCTCAAGGATAAACTCCTTGGAATGAGAATCAGAAATCTTGGCTTTACAAACTTGTTCTTTTTAGCATGGGTGCAGCCAGAAACTTGTTGGTTTTTCAGCCTGCCAAACAGAGATTTATTTTATGCTACTAAAGAATAGCTTACTTCTTTAAACCCATTTTTTTTCTGACACTATAGTTTAAGCAAAAATGAAAAGAGTTCATTCTCACTTGATTTTACAGTTGAGATGAATAATGTCATGCAAAGGTCTGAGATTGAAGATAAGATTTTCCATGGTTTGTTGAAGATATTTGTTGGTTCTTGCTATGCAGATTGTGATCTGTGGACAACAGCATCAGACCACCTGGGAGCTTTTAGAAATGAGGAACAGAAAGCTCCACCCTAGATATACTGAAGACCTTTATCTTTTTTAAAAAGATATTCCGAGGTGATTCACTGGTATGGCAAGGTTGGAGAAGCACTGGTTTGGATGATGTTGTTATTGAATCCAAGGCAGACGGCGTCCCAATGGCACTCAGCATTGAGCAGAAAATCAATCCGGTTGGACTTCATACTCTGACTGCTAAGAGCCCAGCATCTTCTTTTGCCCACCACCTCTAGAGGCTTTGGCGTGTGTGGCTTGGTTCTCACTGGGTATCCCTTATAGACAATACTTCAACTCCTTTTGCCGCTAAATTGTACCTCACCACTGAAAGTGAGAATAGTCTTTGGCTAGGTTCCACACCAGTGTCGGACTTCAAATCTGAAACTCCTAGAGCATGTCGGAACTTTCAGCTATTCTAGTGACTTTTACACCTAACCCCCTAGTGTAATAACATCTTGGGCTCAAACAGTTTCAGGCAAAATTGTGCAAACAACTCTGAATTTTCCCTATAGCGAATACTATAACTGTGATTTATGAATGAGCAGGAAAATTTAAGCATCACCCTGGAAGTGTCAAAAAATATGCATTTATAATAAATTAGCATACTCTAGATGATCTTGAATTTTATTCACTACACTGATAGAATAAAAACATCTTGATACAACCGGGACCTTACGGGCAGCGAACTAATGAGTAATTGCCACATCTTCAGTTGACTCAGGCTGGGCAAATTATCTGGAACTGGTATACACACTGGCGGGGTATTTGGGATTCATTTTCAAATACACTGAGAGTTTTTTAAAATGATAAAACCTTTATTTTAACACAGAAACATAGGATCTGAGGGATATATCCAACTGAGATCTATATCGAACCAACTGGAAGAATGAAAAGTATGGTAAGTATGGAGAAAGGGAAAGAATGCTTACTGGTTTCCAACCATGCTTAAGTGGAAACGTTAGGCTCGCAAGCAGGGTTCATATACTTGAGTTCTTGCAAAGAGAAAGTTCCTATGTGGTGCTACTTAAGTAGCATGATTATATGGGTTACCCTAACCTTAACCCTATTTCTCTTTTCTATTTAACATCTATTACTTTAAACATGTGCATCCGTATATGTAGGTTTCTTTGTCCCATGACTGCAGTCCCTGCTGTTTTTAGCGAAGAGGAATTATAAACATGTGAGGAATGGGTTCTTAAGTCCTGGGGTAGATAGAACCAGTGCTCCTCACTGTTCCTACACTGTCCTCAAGAGAAAGTTAGGTAGTCATTAAGGAAGGAAAAGAACATTGTGCAGCTCAGTCTCTCTCCTCCAGCACAGACTGGCTGTAGTTAACATTGTTTATCTGTGCATTTTTCTCACTAGAGTGTAAACCTATGAAAGGTAAGTTTTTGTTAGTAATTGACCTTTTAAGATTCAACATAAAGCAGGTGTAATTTTAACACCTAACGGGCTAAGAGGTCTGGGTAATGGGAAAAGACTTTCGATTGGTTGGAGGAGATAGGAGAGTTGCAGTATTTGTGGGAAATGACAGCAAAACACAAAGGTCTTGACAATCTTTGGCTTCCTAGATTCCAGATTTTGATGTTAAAGGAAGAGGAAGGACTTAACACTGAGATACTTGAGAAAACCACTTTCTTGTCAACCTGAGCATACACCTACCTTCAGCTGCAGAGTTTCTGGAATTGTAGATCACCACTCCCACCACCACTACCAGCACCACCAACAGCAACAAAAACATCACCACCAACAAAGAATGTGCTGTGTACTGAAAGGTATGAGGGTAAACAAAGCAAGAAGCAGAAGGAGCATTGCATCACCAGGGTGAATTGTCTGGCTTGAAGGATAATACCTCTTGTGATCTGGTCCCATCTTCCCTTTTTCTTCTCCAGACTATAATATCTGTGGGCTGGCACAAGAGCACAAATGGAGGTCCAGATTATTTGTATTGGAACTTGTGAATGATGAAGGGAGCAGTCCTGCAGCAAAAGGAACCCTGTGGGAGCCTGAGAAGAAGGTAGCCCTCATCTGTTGGGGTGGAACAGGTGGAAGCTGGTCCAGGCATAGTCAGCAGTGGCCAGACTCGCCAAATCTGGGGACTGACCTGAAAAACTCCATGGGAAGCCAGGCCTGTCAGGTACCCCTTCTTTACACCTCACATATCCAGCTCAGGATTACTCAAAATTTTACCATCTGAGCAGATGGCGGGAGGTGGGTTGTAGTACTGGGGAGCCCAGTTTGCCTAAATACCCACCTGGGTAGTTTGGGATGACCGACTTTGGACAAAAGCACTCTCTCTTCCTCTGGCTCACATGGGTAGAGGCTGTGACCATAACCTCCCCACAACGCTCCCCTCCCCATCCCCCCTGCACATACTCGCACACTCTTAGCAACTACCCTCGATCCTCTGACTATGCCTGGACCAGCTTCCACCTGTTCCACCCCAACAGATGAGGGCTACCTTCTTCTCAGGCTCCCACAGGGCTCCTTTTGCTGTAGGACTGCTCCCTTGGTTCCTGCATCCTTCTCAAATGATTCCCACCAGCTTAACTGGTCACCAGACTTGCAGGTACTTTCTTCTGAGGCCAAGGGAAACACTTGCTTTATGTTTCAAACACACAGGGACACAAAGATGTGGGACCCAGTGCCACACTGCTCTTGCCCGGGATCAGGGAGGCATTCTAGTCTCATCTTATCCCACTGCCAAACGTGAGTTACTTTTTTGCAGATGAGGCTTCTTTTGCCTGAAATGCTTATCACCACTACCACCATTACACCATTACACACACACACACACACACACACACACACACACACACACACACACACACCCCAATCCCCTGCTTGGCAGATCCCTGACCATTTTTATCCTCTGCCTAAAGAAAGTACCTGTTAAATACTAACCCCCAGCACCTCAGAATGTGGCCTTATTTGGAAATAGGGTGATGGCAGATGTAATTTGTTAAATTAAGATGGGGTTATAATGGAAGGGAATCCAATATGACTCGTGTCCTTATAAGAGGGGAGGAATCTGGACACAGACAGAGACACTGGGAGAAGATGCCTATGTGGCCACAAAGGCAGGGATTGGAGTTTTGTTTCTACAAGCCAAGCAATGCCTGAGGCTACCAGAAACTAGACCATGCAGGGAAGGAACCTCCCCTCAAGGCTTCCAAAGGAGCTCAGCCCTGCTGACACCTTGATCTCAGAGTTCTAGCTTCCAGAACTGCAAGAGAATAATTTCTGTTGTTTAAGCCATCCAGTTTGTGTAAATGTGTTATGGTGGTCCTATCATATGAATACAGTAACTATTCCCAAAACTTCCCAGCCCAGTTCTTTGAAAAAAATATATATACATATGTGTTTCTGTGTTTACATATGTATGTATGTATGTATATTCACATTGGCATAGCTAGGATGTATATACCTTTTGGTCCTTTCAAGTGCCACAGCTCTGCCTTATCTGCAAGTATCTCCTAGCACAATGCATGGCACACAGAGATACTTAATAAATATGAAGCAAGAAGATGAATGAATGAATGAACAATTGAGAAGTTTCATGCAAAAGGAAAAAATTTTAAATGCTTAATTACAAGTTTGGGTGAGGCAGCCGCCATAGCACATAAGAGAGGTAAAAATGGCATAGTGTAAATATCACTGTTGTGCTGTAGTCTAAGAATCATTTTTAAAAGTAGTGCATTAATTTCTATATTTTCCCTCTTTTAGAGTGTCAAATTTAGACAATGTTTTGCAATTTAAAAGCAAGTGATTAATTTTCCTTGTTTCTAAAGAACACCAGGAGGAAGAATGTATCTTAGGTTCATAGAAACCCAGTTCTGATTTTACCCCAATCTGATGCTTGTCAATCAGTGACCAAGTCTCCTTGGCCACATAGGAAGATCTGGTGTGAGCCTCCTTGGGGGAAGAGCCAAGCAATTTCCACTGAGTTCTCACACTTAGAAAAAGAAAACAAGTTCTATTTTCAAAACAAACTTGTAGGTGCTATGCAAAAATATATCCTGAGGGACATGAGGAGAAATGAATGCTTTTATAATAATCTCTTAAAAGGGGAAATGTCACCTTAATTTAATTGGGGCTTTGCTAAGACATTTCATCTCTATCAGTGACACAGTTAAACTCTATTATCTAAAGCACTGACCCAAGATGAGCTACTTTTTCTTAAAAAAAAAAAAAATCCTCCTGACATCATTTTTTAAAAATGTCTTTTGTGAGTCCTTTAGTTATGAATTAATTATTTGGAGGAAGGGAGAGTGAATCAAAGTTTCAGTTGGATAGTTTAGGGCATGTGTAGTAAAGTTTATTTTATTGTAATACAGATTTATTACTAGAAAAAATTTTAAATGTTTCAATAATGCAAAGTATGAAATGTAAAGAGTAGCAAATCCTCACTAATAGGGATACACAAAAGACAAACATCTTCTGAATGTCAACAACTCCCTAGCACCTAGGACACTCCCTCAGGAGGGGTGCTGTTCATCAGAATCTTGAACTTGAACACTATGTGATATATTTATGTTTGTTGAGAAGAGACATGTGCTTCAAGAAGTATACCACATTGTCTAGTCTTCTTACTTTCTCTTCATATAATTCAGACTAGTCAAGACATACGGATTCTCCTTCTGGGTGTCGAGTCTTAGAAGTCTGTTTCCAAACCTAGGAGCTGTGACCTATCACCTTGGGTAGACTTTAGTCATGGTTGAAACTATGCTTGGCTCCTTTTTGACTATTGTTTATCGGTGCTTTCAGATAAGTAAATAGAAAGTCTTTCTGGTCTTAGAGAACAATTGCTAGGCAAATATAATGTAACAGTCACAGTGTTTGTTATAGACCAAACAGGAAGGGAGAAAACAATGTTTGAGTCTCTGGAATATCAAAATGGCATTCCATGTTGGTCAAAAACAATGTCCGGGCAGATATGGAGATTGTTTTCTTTAACTTAGAAGATGTATTATTTGGGATGTTTTCTACTGAATTAAATAACCAGGTTGCACAAGAATGTTATAAATTTTTTAAAAGTGATTTTACAGAGGCAATTAACATAATTCATGTACTTCAACTAGTGGATTCCTTTCATCTGCACCTTAGTATAGGTATGAATGAGACAGGTAGATAAGGCATAGGATAGCCACGGAGCGAGCTGGCACAGTTCTTTCCGATTCTGGGTAATTCTGATTTGTAGCATGCAGGAGAGAAAACCCCAACAACCCGAAGCTTGCACTACCAGGAAGGTTTTGTTCTACCCTGATTCTCTCCCCAGGCTATGCTTCAGTAACAAAGTTGAGATAAGAAAAATGCCAAGAATGTTATACAACACAGGGTAAGTGATTAATAATATTTGTTGAACCAATGAATAAATAAATATTAAAATATTAGGCTGCAATTTGCCTATATTAAGAATAGTAATTAACAGAGTTAAATAGCAAAGACTCATTCAGCTTCTCAGGAATCAAGGCCAAAACCAAAATAGCAACATAAACCAAACAGAACATAGGCAGGACAGTACCTTTAGTTCTAAAAGATAAATTGAATTGTTGTCAGAACTGTCTCTTTGTTGTGAGCATTCACCTGTATGCACCACAGTGCTACAGTGCTGCTATCATCATGTCCAGACACAGAAAGATCAGTTAGTGCTTTATGTAAAAAAAAAAAAAAAAAGAAAAAAGAAAATAAAAAGTGAGTCTGAGAAATGAAAACCAGAAAGAAGAAATCCTTCTAGGAAAACCTGAAAAATGAAGGAGATAAAACATTAAAAGAAACAAAAAATCTAGAGGGAATAAATTCCCATTATTTATAAAAATCTGTTTTATTGTTTTTCCAAAAAGTGGGATTAACCTCAGATTAGGTTTATGTATTATATATTTTTTAATAAATCAACTCACTTAACATATTTAGACAGGTAACAGTTGAATTTTGTATTTAATCATAAAGCTGAGAATTTTCAACTAAAAGATCTCACTCTATAAAGATCATATACAAGATCTTAAGAGTTATGTTTTCTTACCTTTTAGAGTTCTTTGTGCCCCAATGACAAAGACCATTTTAAAAATAGAAAATTAGGTCAGAGGAATGAGTACATTTCATCCTGTCTCAGAAAGGGTTTGTATGATTTGGTGTTACTCGTCCCTTTACCTATATATTTATCAAACCTAAAATGGACTAACTTCTTGCCACATTAACCCACATTATGGCAGTAAAAGAAAAAAGAGTTCTAAAATGTTTGTCCACAGGTCCTTTAATTAAAAATAAATGTAGTCCAGAAGTTTAAAAAGATCATCTTCAAAACCCAGAAAATCCAATTAATCCCCACACTAACTTTTATTTCACTCTTGGCTCTCCAGAATTGTCAACATATGAAAAACAATAAAGAAAGAACAGGTATTGTGTAAACAAAAGAGAAATAGAATATAAATATTGCACCCCAATCTCTATCTCCCTTTGCCACTTCTTTTTTCCCATAGGACTTATTATCTTATCATATCCCATATTATTTTTAACTGTGTTCATTTTCCTGTACCCTTGCTAGGAAGCCAGTCATGAGGATGTGCATCTTTGTTTCATTTTCTGGTGCATCTTCAGTGTTTAAACAGCACCTGGCACATAATAAGTGTTTTGTAAGCATCTGTTGAATCAAATAAACACAGTGAAAACTATAGATATTATGTAAATAAATGACCACTCAGAGTCCCAATTTTCTACTAGCATTTATTTGGAACAGAATATGGTGCAGTGTTCTTTCAAGGACTGCCAAGTCATGGTTTACAGAAACAATAAATTTAATAACATTTCTATGGCACTTCAGCAATTTACAAAGTGCTTTCTCACTCATTGTCTTGCTTGATCTCCCAAGAGCCTTTTGGGGAACTTTTTCTATTCTCACCACATCACATAGGAAGTTACTGAAGCTCAGATAGGTTAAAGAATTTGTCTAAAATCATCTCCAACAAAAAGTGCCAGAACCCAGACCTGGCATGGTGTCTTTTGAGGGCCAAGTTTGTCTGCTCTCCCCTCTGTCACATGGCTTCTCATTTCTAGATTTCTTTCAGACTTTCTTTTCAGAAATGATCTGTACACAGCATGCCTATCAATGGCCGAATCTAGGACCAATAACTTCTTATCAATATACCCAGGTCAGATTGCAGAATGCTCCATAATCTGGGGTCATTCATACTTGACTAACATGTTCTTGTAGATCTTGCTAGACATGGCTTTGTCAAACGAAATGAGGGGGCTAATTTATCTCACGTGGTTTTATTTCCTTATATTCGTATCCCTCAATCATGGATTGAAAATGAGATAACGCAATAGTGTGCCAGACACTCTGCTGGACACAGAACATATAGTGATGAACATGAAAGGCTTGAAAAACTAATGGTTTCATTGCTACCAGTCAACGTTTGGGTACTTCCTCAAATGTCCTGAACCAGAGGCAAATCAGATTAGAAATTTCACAAAAGCAATTCCTCTGATCTCATAGCTTTCTGAGAAAACTCAAGCTGGACAAATCCAAATGTTTTACTGTATTTTGAAAGCTTTTTGTGTCCCTAAATGACATCATGAATCCAAAATGATCATGTAATTGTCTTTTGCATTTAAAGATCTCCATCTTTCCCAGGTTCTATGGTCGTGTGGATGAAACAGTCAAGTTGAAAAGTACACACTACTCTTGCTTCCTGCCCTTTCATTTGTGACTGGGCCACCCTCTTCTATTAAAAGGAGCTCCCTATTTTACTTGGCCACTTATGGAGTGGTTTTCTGGGAGGCTATATTCCCAAAATACCGCTGTATTGTTGGATGTGGTCCTTCATCATGGAACTCACAATTGGTGCATTTGATTTCATGACTTTAATCCCAATGTGATGACTCCAGTTTAGTGCATTTTGGAAAGAAAAAAAATCTAATTGCTAATAAAAAGCATCTGCTCAATTCTTTACTTACATTGCAACCTCATTCAAACAGCCGCAACCTTACAGCATTAGAACTCCAAGGCTAAAGTTCTCGTCATTTTATTTTTTTTTTTATTTTTTAATTTTTTTTTTTTTTTTTGAGTTGGAGTCACTCTGTCACCCAGACTGGAGTGCAGTGGCCGCTCCCAGCCACCGCAGCCTTGACCTGCTGGGCTCCGGCCATCCTTCCACCTCAGCCTTCCAAGTAGCCGGAATTACAGGCATGCGCTACCACGCCCGGCTGATTTTTTGATTTATTGTAGAGATGAGGTCTCGCTGCCCAGGTGGGTCTCAAACCCGCGGGCTCTGGCAATCCACTCACCTCAGTTTCCCAAAGGCGCGGGATTACAGGCTGAGCCACCGAGCCCGGCTAGTTCTCACCATTTTAAAAGCACCTATTTGGGTCATTCTGACACTGTACATCATATGGTTATCCTGACCCCTTTGATTTGGGATACTTTTCTGTGACTAGAATGACAATTTCTTTACTTACTGGAGTTCATCTTAAATGCTACAAGCTGGAAGACAAGAGTTATATGTAGGGTTGTGATGCTATTTAAAGCACACGTGTGTATATGTGGTTGACATGAATAATTATCACTTCCATTTTTTGAGTACCAAATATATACCAATCATTTTGCTAGGTGCATTTCATAGGCTATTTTATTTAAAACCCTTAGTAATAATGATGGGACATAATTATCCCCAGATGGAGTAAGTGACTTGCCCCAGGCTGCACAATAGAAGTAATGGAATCCAAAAGTACGTTTGTCAGATCTCAGGCTCCGCACGGGACTTTCTCTCCACTCCAAGTCTAAGATTTTCTCCAAAGTTGGACCATGCCACTTAATTATAATAATAGTTAAGACATAACACTTCCCGTAGTATCCACACACATGCACACATGCCTTAAATATCATCACAACCCTACATATAACTCTTAATGGTCTTCTAGCATGTAACATTTAGAATGAACTCCAGCTAGTAAATAAATTGACATCCTAGTCACAGAAAAGTATCCCAAATCAAAGGGGTCAGGATTATCATAATAGTCTGAAAACTATTAATGCTTATATATTATCTCATGTAATATTTATAAGTAAAATAAGTTCTCTTATGATAGTCAAAGAAACAACCATAGAGACATAGAGGTTGAGAATCTTACCCAAAGTCATACAGCTTCTAAGTTACAGAGGCCTTTCTGATGAACACTAACATTATATTGGCTTCTCAGCTCATCAAATACCTTTGAAGACAATTTTGCAAAATTACTAGAACTACAAAAAATCTTGAAGCTACCTAAATGTATTGAAATGTATACATGACATAATACACTAGACACTCACACACACCTGAATACTTTGTATGCTTTCCTTGATATACTCATATAAGCCATTTAGAGTTGAAACTTATCAAGCCAAATACATCCCATATACCTGCAGAGAGATATATATCTAGACTTGCTTCCGAAATCTCCACCTGTGGATGCCAAACCAGACAGGATAGAAAGCAGAGTGGAACTGTGTGCAATTCATTTTTGGTCCTCCACTTCAATTTCATTAGTCTATTCCAGGATGAGGGTGCAGAGCTTATTTTTGTGACATCCACCGAGATCACGGACGGCAGAGCAGTGGACAACTGAAGGAGTCCCAGGCATGGAGTGCTCAGGGTGCTGCCTGACATTCAGCTCCATGTGTGGACTCTAAATAGTTCTGCTCTGGTTCCAGACTGTCTCCCACCTAGCCCTTGGCACATTCTTATTTCCTCTATTTTGTTCTCCAGGTAAAGTGCTAGCAATCTATTTAGGGCAGAGCTCTGATTTGGATGTCAAATAGCACTGATTGATTTTATGATGTTGTAAAGGTCGCCTGAAAAGGTGGAACGATTTCTGCTGCAGAAGAGCACCCATAAATCCAAGCTATTGTGACAAGTCTTGTCCCGTTGTAGGAAGATAGATTCTTGAATCTTCATCTAATCCTGGAAAAAGACTGCAAATTTGCCATTGAATTTGGCTCAGGAGCTCACACTCTTGAGGTAACAAGGAAGCTTCCCTATGTGAAGATGGCATGGTTACATAAGAATTTGTTGTCAATTGATCCTACAGAAGAACTGTAAGAATAAAAAATTAAATGATCACACTATTCCTCTGGCAAAATAAAGGGCCGTCTCTCGCACCTATTTGTAGCCTCATCACCATCAGATATGAGCCCAGTACATGGGATCTCCAAATGACTGAGAAGCTCAGCATGTAGCTAGAAGAATCCCATCCCATCCACCTCTTCTGGGACTCCATGGAGGGCAGGATGTTTTCTTCTTTGGTGCTTTCCCATTTTGCCCAAAAGAGTGCTTAGCACAGAGTGGATGCTCTTAAATAATACTCGGAATGAACATATGAATTTCATGAAATCTTTGATGCATCTTATATTTCTTTACTTCTTCTTCTTTTTTTTAGAAAGCAAGATTTATTGAGAGGACAGAAAAATTCCCACAGTGGGAGGAGACCCAAAGGGATAGCCCGCATCTTACATTTCTGCATATCATCTAAACTCCCTGGGATTCTTGGTCCATCAAATAGAGGAAGGAAGCAGTAGAAAATGGGTGAATATGTTAGATAAGTGAAGGAGGAGAGGGTTGTGTTGTGACGTGTGTGTGTGTGTGTGTGTGTGTGTGTGTGTGTGTGTGTGTGTGTATACAAGCATCTCTAAAAGTAATGCCACAATGGAAGGATGAGCTGTAGTGCACTCCAGTTTAAAGCAAGAAGATCCACTGAGCATGTTTATTTATGATTCCAATTTTTCTTTTTTAATTTTTTTATTTTAAAGGTGCGGGGTACAATTTAGGGTTAGATATACAAATGTTCATTATGCAGGTACCCTTGTTGATGAGGTGTGCCCCCCTCCCCCAGCAGATTCTCACTACTGCCAATCCCACTTCGCCCCCACCCCCGGCAGTTTCCTGTTACTGCCAGTCCTTTTCTTAGAGTATTATGGCAATTGTTCAAGGTCTGCTTATGAGTGAGAACATGTGATACTCAGTTCTATGTTTCTGTGATATATCACTCAGTATTACAGATTCTAAATCCATTCAGATTGCCATGAAGTTCATGATTTTGTCCTTCTTTAAGGCTGTGTAATATTCCATCGTGTATATGTACCACTTTTTTTTTTAATTAATCAATATTTTTTATTATGGTGTTGTGGGGTACAGTTAAGGGTAGGTATACAAGTACATTTCATTCAGGCACCCTGTTGATAAGAGGTGTTTCCCCATCCCCAGACAGATATTTGCTGCCATTGATCCCGTCTCCCTTCCCCACCCCATTGTTTCCCACCACTGTCAGTGATTTTCTTATAGTATTACATTGGATGTTGAAGGTCCATTATATGAGTGAGAACATGTGATACTCGGATCTTTGTTTTTGTGAGAGGTCACTCAGTATTATAGACTCTAGTTCCATCCAGGTTGCTGCAAAACTCATGATTTTGTTCCTTTTTATGGCTGCATAGTATTCCATTGTGTATATGTACCACATTTTTTAAATCCAGTCCTCTTTTGATGGACAGCATGGTTGCTTCTAGCCTCTTGCTATTGTGAACAATGCTGCGATAAACATACGTGTGCAGGTATCTTTTTTATAGAGTGATA